>NC_056744.1:401589993-401759993 GCF_019279795.1 Protopterus annectens
TTACATAACCAGGCAACAGACGAGTCTTCAGGAATGGATGGAATTCCCATAGAAATTAGGAAGTTTGGAGAAAGGAGTCTGTTGAAGATTTGGAAGGCACTGTTTAATAATGTGTTTGAAAGGGGAATATATATGTGTGCGTGTGTGTGTGTATATATATATATATATATATATATATATATATATATATATATATATAGATTTACTATCAAAATGTCGATCGCCCATCGTCGAATGTACATACTGTCGACTCCTTTATGCGAAAGCCGTAATGCCGATTCCTCAAGATATCGACAAAAAACACTGAACGTCGACATTTCCGACCGCTACACCACAAAACAAGTGCTACCATGGGTCAAAAGGGGGGCGAGATTATGCATTTCGGAATATCGGTGTTCGACATTATCAACAATCGCAGTTTGGAGTTCGTGTTAGTGGTGTCGGCAAGGGGCGATCGACATTTTGATAGTAAACCATATATATATATATATATATATATATATATATATATATATATATATATATATACATATATATATATATATATATATATATATGTATATGTATATGTATGGATATATATATATATATATATATATATATATATATGTACACACACACACACACACACACACACACACACACACACACCACAAATATACACATATAAATATGTATGTCTATGGTCGGGTCCTTTACCAGCTAAACCAAATCCCTATCTTCCCCCAACCTACTTTATCTTACAATATTCCTAATGGGTGTTCATCTGCTTGCTATGCTCCTTTTCTTGTTTTCCTGTATTCCCATTTCCTCCCGTTTTTATGGACTTAGAAAGTGTCCAGCTTGATGGTATTCAGTGCTCCTTTGCACCTCCTGTACTGTTTTCATTTGGTACATGCAGAGGTTGTTTACCTTCTGTATATCTACTTCACATTCTTATGAGTTTTTTGCAGTCTAGCATGATATTGAGTTATTGAGTTGTGCCTTTCTTTGTAGACTGTGACACACACTGCTGTCCTGCATTTATGAGGTTTTCCCTTCACTCTCCCTATGTCTCTGAGCATTAGCTATCAGCCCATATATGCTATTTCTACCTCTTTCTTTTTTCATAGCTGCTTAACAGTACTATTTTGACTGCTTGTGTGGCAATAACACCATAGTGTATTAATACTTTTCTCTATCAATCCAGCTAGATAACTGCAATTTTTAATTAAAATGAAAGAATGTTTGAGTGTTCTTATGAGTAGGACTCAGAAGTGTAGTTGATGACAGCTGTCTTTATGCTATTATACTTAATGAAGTGGGCCTAAAGACATGAAGATTTTCCAAGAGGTTCAGAAGCATATCTTGAGCAATCATGCGGAGGCTCCCCTGATATGCTTCATAGTTAGTTGTGACCCAAAGTCACTTATCAGTTAATTAGTTGAAATTGTGTGGCCCAACCTGCCACAAATTATTTACCCACCCACAGGGATGGCTGACCCAATGGAGAGTGAGCTTCCCACAAATGCATCTAGGATGGGAAGAAAACAGCTGAATAAGCAGCATATATGCACCTCATCTCTTGTAAATGTGCTATGAAAAAGCCTGCAAGCCAAACTAAAAGACCTACAGTAATGTTTACAGTTATCTTTTGACCTTTAAAAAAGAGGTGGAAATGTGTGTATAGGAAAGTAAGAAATGGAGGCACAGCAAGAAGAGGAGCTTATGCAAGGAATCAGGGCAAGTAAGAAAGAGACTGCGGAGGGGGAATGTCTATTGTTTTGGGGGTTTTTTTGTTGTTTTGGAGTAGAAATGGTGGAGAAAGCTTTGAGTAAGACAAGCATTGTAAAGACGGTGAGGTTTAGAAGCAAGGGCATAAGCACAAACATAAAACAAAAACTGCTAGGGAAGGTGTTGACTCACTTGAAGTGATGACAGTGGAATTACAGACACAGAGACAAAGAAGACTATGGCGATGGAAAAGAATAGACAACAAAAATGGGATGGAAGTGACAGACAAGGAAGAGGAGCACCAGAATGGGAGGTAGGATGGCTATAAGCCTCTTTTATCTGCTCTGCCTGGGTTATACCCCTGGTGAAGCCAGTCAGCACCCTGACCACCCCCCCAGTGGGCCCTGCTTGAGGTAGTGAAGGCTAAGCTAGGGAGAGTGTGACTCTTTAAGCCACATGAAGATCCTTTCCAAGTAGCCGGTGTGAGCATCCAGCATCTAGTTAGTGAACTCATCCACCACTTCCACCAACTCCCTGTGTCTCACAAACCGCACTCCCCTGGCAGTACCACTGGAGAGAATAATGGTGCTGTCCTTGAGGGAGTGACCATCACAGGCTGCATGGAAATTGACTTGAGCTGCGCCACTGGCATAGCTGTGGTAGATGCTGTTGAAATTGGAAACACATTGTCATCATCAGCAGCCGCCTTTTTCCCATTTTTTTTTTTTACATAGGGTCAGGGTATCGTGTTAACTGTCGCCAACTCTCTCGATTCATTACCACACTCCTGCCTTCTTCAACACTCATGCCTGAGTGTAGCAGATCTTCTTTCACACAATCCATCCATCTCTTTGCTGGAAGTCCTTGCTTCCTCTTACCTTCTTCCTGTCTGTGCCAAATCTTCCTCACCAGATTGTCTTCTGCTTTTCTACACATGACCAAACCACCATAATTTGTTCTCTTTGATCTTTTCTGCAATTGTAGCTACTTTGGCTTCTGTTCTTATGTCCTCATTTCTTCATTTGTCCCACAGTGTGCATCCTATCACCTTTCTCAGGCACTTCATTCCCATCACCTCTTGCTTCTTCAGCTGTTCTGCCTTTACTGCCCAGGTTTCTTTTGCACCATTGTCTTGTACACCTTACTTTTCAGCTTTCTTGGCATTCTTCTGTCAGACTACACCTGATACTCCATGCCAGTTGGCTGCAACCCCTCTGATTCTAGCCTTGACCTCTTCATTCAGACTACTCTTCTTCTCAACCACCCCTCACAGATACTTGAAGCTGTTTACCTGTTCCACTATTTTCCCTTCTGTCTCTGTTCTCAGCTTCTTCTGATTTCCCCATTTTGCTGTCAATACCACTGTCTTATCTGTGCTTAGCGACCCACAGAGATGTGGAGATTCAATCACATGGAGATTGAAACTGGAAACACATTTGGAGAGAAATAAAACAAGATAATAAGATAGGGAGAGAGAGAGAGAGAAAATGAAAACAAACATTACTATTACATATGTGACATATGACCTTCACAGCATAACAGAGATATGTTACGGAAACAGTAAATATGACCGTATGACATGTCACAAACACCTGCTTACCTTAATTATATGTTGGCCCTATGGTATGAATGTGCAGGTGCGTGTGTATTGTCACAGCTCACACTGCTGGAGTGTATGTACAGGTGTGTATTAAGAAGTGTGGGCAAAGTACCTTGCAGAAAAGTGGTACCCATTAGCACACATTAAGATTAAACGTATCAGTATAAATGTGCCCTGGTATGGGGAAAAGTGTTACCAACACTTACATATGCAGGACTGAAGCATGTGAAAGTTGCTAGCCAGGAGATTACATTCAAGAATCAATATGGATCCACAATCTTACAATAATGGTAGAACTGCAATTGCCCATCTGTGACAAACATACATACCTTCCCCCACACAAATATCACCCCCTCCCCACAAAAAGAATTATACCCTAGCAATATATCATTGCATCCAGGCAGATAAGCCCATTTAAATGTGAAAATACTAATGTACAGTATGCCTGTATCATGTGTCCTGCTTCTGGGTGTGTGAAGAACAGTGAGCACAACTGCAATGCTTTGTATTACTTCACTTGCTGCAGCTCACTTCTGTTTGTATATAGTACATATATTGTAAAATATGTACAATTAATTCTAATTGAAATATGTAACAGACAATAGTGAAACTAAATACTAGGACACATGTAGAGGTGCATACTCTGGCAGTGTGCACAGAAAAGTGGCAGCTTTAAAATGTATTCTAGCAAAATGTTATAAAACACCCTTACACAGCCCTTCGTCTGGAAATCTGCTCCATTCTGCTGTGGTAAAGGATGCTGTTCTCCTAAATGGGTACCTTATCTACAAGAGAATGAAAAAAACATTTAAAAAATAATGAATTACATATCTATTATTACCATTTATAAATTATGAGACATTTGAAATGACTGTTAACTATTACAAGCACTTACAATACATTTTAAGGGCCCTTGCTTTGACTTCTTCTTCCCATGGGCTAAGAAGGTCAAGATGGCACCTCTGCAGGTCACTGTGGTGGTGCCTGCATTGCTCACCAGAGCAAGACATGCCAGTGTGCTCCAATACTGAAATGGTATGACTGTGTGTCAGGCATCAACTGCAAATTATGAGCCTTCACAGGATTCCCCTCTCATGTGCTCGTAGTGATCTTTGCTCAGAAAGAGTACAAGGATTGTGCTTTCTTTGCTGCACCACCGGGGGAGCCCTTCCAACATTAGTGTACTTAGAAGCTATGACTATTCGCCAGATCGCACTCCAGAGAACTATGTTAGGCCTCTTGTCATGCACATTACGCTTGTCAACATGCGACGTGCAACATCTAGCAGCTAGTTAGCAACTATTCAACAGTCTGTGCTTTTCTGCAAGGGCATAACTGACAGACACTCTAAACCTGAAGACTAAGGGTGTAATGTAGAAACTGTTTTCTTGGTTTCCTTTGCAAAGGACAAATTAATGCACTTCAGAGGACATTCTGGGTCCAGTGCAAACAGAACATAGATCTAATGTCTCTCCTAAGTTGAATATCCAAGACTTCCCATCAACATCATTAGTGATAGTTTCAGCAGGGCAGTCTCATGCAGGACTGTCACTTCATCCTTCCTTCCCCTAGTGTGTCCATGACCCTGGATGCATCTGCCATGGGGTGGGGCAATCATTGTTTAGGATGTATAGTCCAAAGAACTTGATCACAACAAGATGCTGCTCTGTACATCAGTGTCCTGGAAATATATCAACAAGCAGGAGGAGGAACTCATTCCAATGCTTTATTGTGGAATGAAATGAGACTATGGGATTGAGCCACATCCATACACCACTGTTTAATTGTAGTGCGTATTCCCTGTGAGACCAACTACTGAGTGGACAGGGTGAGCTGATGTTTACTGATACCTCAGAAGTGGTCCCTTAATCTATTAGTGACATATGCTGTCTTCTGCTGTTCTGCTGTTGAGGATGGCCTTGCTGCAGCCCAGTGGTAAATTACAGTAGAAGTGAATTAGATGGTCTTCCCTCCTTTTAGTAAAAAAAGTTGTAAATGACAGACACGGTGAATATTTACATCTGTATGTCTGCAGAGTCTGCCATTTAAATATGCACAGGCTGATGATGGTGTTCACATTGAAGTGTTTCATTTATGTATTTATTAAATTAGAAAAAAGTTTCTTACTTAAAACAAGTAAATTGATGTTCCATGGTGATCCTGTATAAGATGCAGCAGGTTTCTGTTTGCTGCCATCCCATGATTTTTGAGAAGGCAACAAGCAGAAGGCTGCAAGTATTAAATAGTACCATACAGAGTCGTGTACTGTTGGTTTGGACATGCATTACTGGGTTGAGGTAACATAAAGTAGCTATTTTTATTGTTTATCATGACAGGCAGCCAGATGAACTATTGAGAACTGTAGTCACTAAATAAGTCGAGACTGTGGGATGGTTGTGAATGAAAAAACATATGTTTGCTCAGTTTGAAATCTTTATACTTAAGAAATAAATTGGACTGTTTACTATATAACTTTTTGTGTGTGAAACAAAGTTGTAACTGATCCTGACATTTTCTCTTGTTTTTGATAAGTGCTTCACAAAATTTGTGGTTTTCTGGAAAATCACCAAAGGTTGTTATCACAAAATGAGGAGGATGCTAGCTGTGGATGAAAGCAGCTTGACTGTTGCCATTTGCTCATTTAAAAATTTGGTGTTTCAGGGCCAGTGTTCATTTGCATGAAATATATTGGAAAATTTATTTTCTCAGTGTCCCTGACCTTGTGCCTCATAAAATGTGTGGTGTACTGGCAAATCATTGAGGATTGCCTCAATAAGTAAAGGGGGGTGCTGGTTGTGGATGAAAGCAACTTACCCTCTTGTTTGCTCAGTTGTTGTTGTTGTGTCTTTTGGCTTATCCCGGTTAGGGGTCGCCACAGCGGAACTCCGGTCCGTTAATGTTTGGTAGTGGATTTTTACGTGCCGAGTTACCAGCCCTGACGCACAACCTTCAACGAAGGCACGCTCATTCACGCATGTCTCCACACAGAAGACGCTCTAGCTGAGAATCGAACGGGACAATGTCTTGCTGTGAGGCGACAACGCTACCGCAGCACCACTACCGCGGGACTCAGCTGTAATACTGGCTTTATATGATTAGTATACATTTGTATAAAATAAGTTATAATTTTTACTCTGCGGCTTCTGTTTATGTGAAACAAAGTTAAAGTTGTCTCTGATTTCAGAGAATTTCCCTGACTTTTCTCTTGTTGCATTCATTAAATTAAGAAGGGAGAAGGACTGTGGACAAGGGCAACTTTCTGTTTTGTCCTTGGCTCAGTTTAAAATCTGGTTTTACAGGACTAGTGTGCATTTGTACTAAATACTTTGGAATATTTATTAGCTAGTGACTATGTGAAACAAAGTTGAAACTGTGCCTGATTTCTCAAATTGTCTAACTTTGGTCTGCTTGGCATAAAATTTGTGGTTTTCTGGCAAATCCCTTGAGGATTTGGATAAGGAGAAGGTAACGGTTAGTTGTTTGTCAGGTGCCAGAATCCACCATATCACACACGCACTCAGGTCTCTCAAATACAGATACTGTTATGACTCTGTCATAGTCCATGTTGGTGTGAATGATTTGAGACGTACCTCCCTGGACTACATGAAGAGACACATGATTGAGCTCGCTGAATATGTGCCCCAGGCAGGTATGTCCCTAGCCTTAAGCAGCATTCTACTGTCGCTCAGAATGATGCCTCAATACAAACAGAAAATGATTGACTTTAACAATTGGCTTAGTTTCTGGTATAATTCCAGGGGGATCCAGTGTCTGACAGCCTGGGAAGATATGATCGACAGACCACGATGCTTTGCTAGAGATGGATTGCATCTGTCTCACTTGGGCTACAGACTTCTGCCAAAGGCCCTTGCTTCCCCCATAGTGCCTTTTTTAGGAAAAGTCATGAGGTTGATACTGCCAACATACAAATTTCAACAAAACGCAAACTAAAGGTCATGCTGCTAAACGCTATGAGTCTAAACATGAAACTGCACTCATTGCAAGCATTCTTAACCCTGGAAGATGCTGACATTTGTGCAGTCACAGAAACCTGGTTCAAAGCTGTGGAGAGCACCCCAGCCTTACCTGGTTACTCAATCTATCATACATTCAGACCCCAAAATTTGGGCATTAAAGCCAAAGGAGGTGGAGTTTCAGTTTATATTAAAGACACACACACCTCCAGGCTGGTCAAACAGTATCACGCACAGGAGATACTCCAGGTGCAGTTAACTGTTGACAAGACCCTTGTTTAAATTATAGCTAGCTACAGGCCCCCAGATTTGACTGAAGATGCCCACTTCACCTATCTGGACCTCTTCACACCTATCAAGATTCAACCCTTTACCTTGATCCTGGATGACTTTAATCACCCAACCATAGACTGGAAAAACTACTCATGGCAGAACACAAATGCCCAGAGATTCCTCGATTTTATCAATGCAAATGCCTTGGAACAGCTAGTGGTTACTTCCACAAGAGGTGATAATATCTTGGACTTGGTATTAACCAAAATGAGTAACCACTGCAGCACCCCTACGGTATCATCCTCCCTGATACGATCTGACCATAAAGTGGTCACTTTCGAAGCCACCATCTCCCCTGACCCCCCCCTATAGCTAGGGTCAAATAAAAAAACTTCTCCAAAGCTGATTACCACCTCCTGAGGGATGGTATAAACAGCTTCACAGCCCCCTCCCCTACTGTAGGAACTGGCACTAATGTCCAAATCTACACCAAAGTACTATATGAGCATTTATGTAGATGCATGGAATCAGGAATACCTGATAGGACAAAATCATCCTCCACAAGGAAGAGTAAACCTGTCTGCTGGACATCTGCAATAAATAAACTATGTAACAAAAGGAAAAAGTACTGTACAGGACCAAGAAGGAGCAGGTGCCCAATTGGAAGCAATTTCTCTTTAGCCTAAACAAACAAATAAGAGCACTAGTGAAATCCTTTAAAGCCAACTTTGAGTCCAATTTGGCCACATCTACTAGAGACAGTCATAAGGCCTTCTTCATATATGTCCACACTCTCAAAAGAAGCACCCAGATCTGTTCAGAACTGGTGGTCAAGGACACCACATACACAAATACTGTAGATATAGCCAATCTACTGGCTGACAGATTCAGTGAAAACTTCTCCCCTCTGTCCTTCCCAACAGTAAATCAAGACATCCCCAGTACCTACCCCCACCCCTTATCTCTAGGTAACAGGTTATTATTGCCCTCTCAAAGGCAAAAAATACAGCCTCCATGGGACCCGATAACATCCCAGACTGCATCCTACATGAACTCAGGCATGAACATGCAGCACCATTAGGCACCCTATTCAGCCAAACCTGGCTTTGTCCCAGATGAGTGGAAGAGAGCCACTGTCATCCTTTTACACAAAGGTGGAGCGTTCACTGATCCAGGAAATTATAGACCCATCAGCCTAACTAGCCTGATCTGTAAGGCCATGGGACGGATTATCATGGACCTCATTAACAGGGATATTGGCAACTTCCAAACACTTGACCCCACACAGTTTGGCTTTGTCAAGGGGAGGCCATGTCTGTTAAATCTGGTTGACTTCTTTGAGACAGTCACCAAAGCCATGGACGAGGGGAAGGCAGTGCACACCAACTACCTTGACCTGGCCAAAGCCTTCGACACTGTTCCCCACTCGGGCATAGTAGATAAACTCTCTCAACTAGGCATCAATCCATATGTTACCAGATGGGTAGCAAACTGGCTCACTGATAGAATCCACCTAATCAAAATAGGGGAAGCCACCTCAAGAAGTAGACCCGTAATGAGCAGCATGCCCCAGGGTTCGATCTTGGGGCCTCTGTTATTTGGGATATACTTCTCTGAGCTGCAGGCTAAAAGCAGTGGGCTATTGCTGACCAAGTTTGCAGATGACTGTAAGCTGGCATAGTCATCAATTCCCCAATTGATGTGGACGTCCTCCAAGAGGGTCTCACCCAAACAAATGACTGGTGCCAGAAACATGGCCTCAAGCAAATGCCAAAAAATGCATCATCATCCCCTTTGGGGAGAGTGACGTCCCCACATATTATCACATTAATAACAAAGTCCCAAGTGCACAATCAGTAGTGAGGGATTTGGGCACCCAGGTTAATAGCAACCTGACTTTCAACCACCATGTTGCTTCCATTGTACGGAAAGCTTTCTATGTGGCCCACCTCATAAGTAAGGGTATCTCATCCAGGGACAAAGAGGTCATAAGGTCCCTGTTTTCTTCCCTTATAAGGCCAATTATTGAGTACAACTCCCCCTTCGGCATGTACCTCAAAAGAACATGCAGCAGCTGGAGAGACCACAGAGGTTCCTCACCAGGAGAATCAAGGGTCTCAAACACCTACCCTATACAGATAGGCTAAAAGCCCTGTCCCTCTACTCAGTTTCATACAGACTCCTAGAGCTGACCTCTGTCTGGCATACAAAGCAGTCTCAGACCCCGCCTTGATGGGAATGCTGCATATCCGCAAGTCAAGCTCCACTCGAGCAGCCCATACGCATGACCTCAACCTGGTCTATGATATCAATAGGACTTGTTGGCAGGACAGATTTGTGTCACAGAGACTCCCCCATCTGTGGAATAGACTCCCTCTCCACGTCAAGCAGAGTACCTCATTATCCCTTTTTAAGCGCAACCTGGATAACTGGATGAGAAACAGAAAATACACTCCTGGGATTCCACCTGTATCCCTGCTGGATGGGGGCTCTGGTTGCTGACTTGCCTAAACATGGGCTAAACTCTTGGCTAGGCTTATAAGGGCCTCATGGCCAATAGCCTAGTAACCTCCTATGATCCTATGATTGCAGTTGCAAAACAACGACAGATTTGCAGTTACTAAACAATGACATATGTTTTATTTTCAGAATTTGTATTCTTCAGAAAATGCATGCCATTGCCAAAACTGTTATTCTAACAGCTTTCTAATTATATGAGTAATATTTAAGACTCTGTCTGTAATGTTGAACCTTTGCCCCTCATTATGTTTTGGCTTTATTTACAATTTTTGTCCTAGGAGATTGAGAGGCATTGTTTTTTTTTTATCATAATCAAATGAGGTGTACATTACAAAATTGCTATAACTGGTGATGAAGGTGGTGTGTATTTGTGGATGTAGTTTACCCTCTGGTTGTTTGCTAAGTTAACCATCTGGCTTTGCAGGACTAATCTATATTTGTGTGGCTACTGATCATCTGAAACAAAGTTGAGTTAAGTAGCTCTCAACTGTGCCTGATTTTGCAAAATGTCCCTCATATTGCATCATGTTTCATCTGCTCCTCCTAAAATTTGTGGTTTCTGGCAAATCATTGAGGACTGCAGTCACTAAATGACAGACATTCAGACTTCATGTATGAAACTCATTATTTAGTGAGAGTAATTAGTCTGCAATTGTAGAACTAGTGTGAATTTGTGTGAAACAAGTGCATTTCTGTACTCAAGCCAGAGGTTGTCTGTCAGTAGCCTGTATGGTACCAAGAAGGACGGCGTTGTGATGTTCTGCATAATGTTTATGATTTAGGCCATTTATTTTTTTAGTGAGGATTTGTCATTCCAGCTGTGAGAAGTGTTTGGACAGGAATATACCTAAAGTGGCATTATAGTCAGTGATCAGCCTAATAAGTGCCAAGTGTAGAGGAACAGTTACTTCCTTGGATCTGGATGCCATACCCTTAGATATAAGCTATGTAATGAAAAAGAACTTCCTTACAATAGTGGGTACGTGTTAATCAAGAGACTGTTCATTGTCAACACATTTCCAGATATGTAACTACAGGTTCAGTTTCCAGTAGGGGGTTGGTGTTAATTGTGGTAGTTACAAAGGAAGTCATGCTTGCTGAAGGATATGATTATGCATCAAATGTCATTTAGTTTCAGTTTCAGTCTGTGATTTTGGCACCAACTATTTATTCACTTATTTGGGACAGGCCATCTTGCAGGATCATAGTGTCTTCTGAGGAGTTTATGATGACACAAAGAGTGTAGTCATCTGCAGACTTGGTCAGCCAGAATCCCTTAACATTAGCTTTGACCTCCAAGAACTAAATGCCAGTGAGAAGTGGTCCAAGGTTTGAACCCTAGGTCATTTCACTAGAGACAAGTCTTTTTGGGGGGTTGATACAGCCACTCATCCTTACTTCCTGTGTTCTGTTTATGAGCCAGTTTGTTATCCAGTGAGTTACTTAGGGATAACATTTAGTCTTCTCTTTAATTTATCCAAATCTTTTGGGTTTCTAATACCATGATGGGAATGGACCCCATTCCTAACTCAAAATATGATTAATGTTCATGAAATTAGTAATGTTTCAGTCTTTGATGTCAGCCAGAAGTGCTCTTCACAGCACTCACAATGTGCCCAGTAATGATTCCTTCTGCAGTTCTTACAGAATGACATGTATCGGTAACATATATAAATACGATTGTAGATTCTTTTTTATAAGACCCATTGCTCCTACTGCTATTGGAACTTTCTAGGTATCTTTCTTCTACTTGCTCTTGTTTCTGCCTGTAAATCTTGATATTTTATGACTTTGTGTCTCTGTGTACACAAAATATTGTAGTCACTGGGTGTAGCAATTTCAATGATTAATGCTACTGTGGTCTTCTGTTCATGGACCACTGTATCTAGTTTTCTAGAATCTAAATTTTGAACTGCTGGTAATGGGTGATCCCATGTGATGTAGACTTCATCATTTTCTATGATGCTTTTTGGCTCATGTTTCCAGTGTTTTTCAGCTACTTCAGTATTTTAATGTGTGCACAATTCCCAGTGTAACAGTCTTACCACATTATTATGCCTTCCAGTATACAGTCCTTCTGCCATTAATATGTCACAACCAGCAATAAGGTGTGCAACTGTTTCCAGTTCTGTTTTACAGAATCTACATTTCTCTGTTTCTCCTACATGTTCAATGGAGTTTGTAAACTATGTACGTAGTCCAATATCTTGGGATGCCAATATTAACCTTTCATCTTTTGGTTTGAATTTGCCACTCTTTAACCATTCCTGCATTAAATCCTGATCAGCATGAGGTTGTTCCAAGAGTTTTCTATACTTGTAGCTATATTTATGCTTTTTCCACATTTCTTGCCTTATTATTTGATCCTCCACCTTATATTCTTTCTTTTGTTTTCCACTTGACGATTATTTATTTATTTATTTATTTCAGTTTGATTACCGGGGAGGTCCACTGGGCTTGGGGGCCCGTTTTCAGTGGAGGTCCAGGGAGAAAAGCTCCAACAAGGAAATACAACAGTTTAATAATATTTTGATTACCAAAACAGTTTCAATTAACATGAAAAGTCATAGACAGTATGTATTACAGATAACAGGTAGTTACAAAAGAATAAACACTAACAATTTCAATTTTGTTAAGGAGGAAAAAGGCTTACATCATAAAAATCAAATTTTACTGTTTTGTTACCTAAGCTAAATATTTTTAGAAAGGATAGGAAGGTGAATAGGAAGAGGTTAGCCTGGAGAAAAGGGAGAAGATAGTTTAAGAGCTGTAGGCTGAAGAGTGCAGTTGCAAATTCTGTTTAAATAGAGGTAGGAGTGAAGTTGGGTTTTGAAGTTATTAAGGTTGGTACATGTCCTTAGTGTCGAGGGCAGGGCATTCCATTTTTTAGCTAGGGTAAAGGATAAGAGAAGCTGACCTGCAGGGCGCTGGGGTTTTTGTACTGCGATCAGGTTTTGTTGAGAAGATCTAAGTGGTGTAAGGGAGTATAAGGTTGTAGAAAATTAGAAAGAGCAGGGCAGTTAGAAGGGTGAAACAATAGTTTGAAGGGTGAAACAATAGTTTGAAGGCTATGGTGATTTGGAGGAAGTTAAGTTGATTGGGAAGTTCAAGCCAGTTTAGAGAGTGAAGGGAGGAGCAGTGATGAGAAGAGGATTTGGCATTTGTGGCAAATCTAGAGATTTTGTTGTAACATAGTTCCAATTTGGAGGTAAGTGTGGATGAAAGATTAGTGAGCAGGGGAGCTCTGTACAGGAGGGAGGGAAAGAGGTAGGTAGAGGCAGGGGTTAGTCTGGAATGAGGAGAGAGGAAGTGGTTGTTTCTATACAGTAAGCCTAGTTTTATGTGTGTTTTTTTGATGTTTAGCTGGATATGGGTATTAAATTTTAGTTGATCATCAATTGTAACACCGAGAAGTTTGGTGGAGGGTACAATCTCGATAGAGGATTTGCTAAGGCAGATAATTTGAAATGAGTTTTTATCAAGAGAGGAGGATTTAGAGGGGGAGAAAAGGAGGATCTTAGTTTTGTTAGCATTTAGGGAGAGATGATTTTGTAGCATCCAGTTTTCAGTGGTTGAGAAGGCACTTTGAGTTAGGGCTTGGAGGTCTGTTAGGTTAGAGGCAGAGCAGATCAAAGTGGAATCATCAGCATATTGCACAATTTTGGTGTTAGGAATGGCTTTGTGGAAGTCATTAATAAAGATATTGAATAGTAATGGGCCGAGTATGGAACCTTGAGGTACTCCGGTAGGGGTAGGAAGAAAAGCAGAGGTGGCTTGGCCCCATCTCACAGCTTGGGATCTGTTTGAAAGGTAGCTGGAGAACCAGGAAAGAGTCTTTGGGCAAAGGTTGAGATTAGAGAGGTGATTTAGAAGGTGGGTGTGAGAGATGGTGTCAAAAGCTTTGGATAAATCTAGTAGGACAGAGGATACTATATTACTGGAGTCACAAGCTGAATTGACAGAGTGCAAGAAGGAGAGAAGGGCGGTGTTAGTACTGTGTCCTGGGCGGAAGTCATGTTGGGTAGGAGAGAGAAGTTGGTGCTTGGTAAGGAATGGCAGGAGTTGCAGGTGGATACATTTTTCTAGGATTTTGGAGATTGGGGGGAGGATGGCTATAGGGCAGAAATTTGAGACATTACAATTTTTGCCGCCTTTGTGGAGAGGAAGAATGTAAGCAGTACGCCATAGTTTAGGTACGTAGGATTCAAGTAATGACCTATTAATTAGGATGCTGATAGGTAGAGCAATAGAGTCAGAAGCTATTTTTAGGAAGGAGGATGGAATGTTATCAGGGGCATTGGAGCAGGGCTTTAGTTTACATAGAAGTTTCTTTATTAGGTTGGTAGATACTGGTCTGAGTTTGAAAGAGGTGGGGGAAGAGCAGGTTATGGAAGATTGAGCAGGGAGGGGAGGAAGGTGATTGTTAGTAAATGTCTTGGTTAGCTCAGCGATGGAAGAGGTGAAGAAGGAATTAAATAGTGAGGCTATTTCAAGGTCAGATTTGCTGGTATCAGGACAGGGGTTGTTTTTAGTACCTGGTCTAAGGAGGGAATTGATGGAATTCCAGAATTGTTTGGGGTTTCTAGCATGGTTTTCTTGAAGTTTGATGTAGTAAGACTTTTTATCTCTAAGGACTTGTTTCTTGGCAAGGTTTCTTAACTGCTTATACTTGAGGAAGATTTCAGGTTGCTTGTGTTTAATGTAGGTTTTCCAGGTTTTATCTCTTTGGAGCATTATCTTTTTTGTGTCTTTGGTGAGCCAAGGGGAGGTGTTTGCTTTAACTCTTTTTGTTCTTGTTGGAGCTAGAGAATTAAGGACTGTTAAGAATGTGGAATTGAAATAGTCGACGGCTTCGTCTGATGGTAGTATTTTTAGAGGGTTCCAGTTGGTGAGTTTAAGAGAGTCAGAGAAAGAAGTAGGATTGAAGTTAGATAGGTATCGAGTGTGAGTGTAGCGGTGAGAGTGTGGGGAGGTGGGAGTAGCTCGAATGGAGAAGGCAGGGAGGTGGTCTCCTAAAGGGTTAGGAGTGACACCAGATTTTATAACTTTGTTTGAATGAGATACTAGGATCCAGTCAAGTATGGAGCCAGGGGGATTAGCTTTGTTAGGTCTAGTAATGGAGTTAGTAAGTTGGGAGAAGTTAAATAGGTTGATAGTTATCGTGGGATTTGGGTTAGAGATTTTTCCCCAATCAATATTTACATCACCCAAAATGAAGGTTTCTAGCTTAATATTGGAGGAAGTCCAGGAGAGGATGTCTTCCAATGTATTGGTATTGTTGCCTGGAGGGATATAGAGACAAATGATGCAGATACTTTTATGGTTGTTCATTTTTAGTAAGCCAATTACAAGTTCAGCATTATTGAAAGAAGGGATGGGGTTAGGGTAAGGAGTAATGGACAAAAGGTGGAAGTAGATTAGAGCAACGTCACCACCTCTTCTATTAGGTCAGTCAGATAGGAGAGAATGGAATCCTGGGGGTAGGAACTCAGAGTCATTAATGTGAGGTTTTAGCCAGGTTTCAGAGATAGCTGCTATATCAGGAGAGTTATGGTTGAGCCAGGCATGGAAGAGGGATAGTTTATTTTTTAAGCTTTGGGAGTTGATGGTGAGGAATTTGAGGTTTTTATTAGTGGATTTCGTGTTGGTGCTACGGAGATTTGTAGGAGTGAATATCTCCAGCCAAGTGAATGAATGTGGGATGGAGGAGGTGTTTATTATAGCAATAACCCACGCCTGGGTGTGGGTAATGCTGGATTTACCCACGGTTGGCGTGGTTTGGTCCCGAGGGCGAAGCCCGGATAACCAAACAAAGACAACCGTGGGTAAATCCAGCATTACCCACACCCAGAAGTGGTTATTATTATAATGACATTATTTAAGAAAAGAAATAATTACTTTTCTTAAATAATGGCATTGTATAATCCTCTTTGCTGCCCTTCGCGGCTGTCTGGTGTTCAGCGGCAGATCTGATGTACTGCGCATACCTACGCAGTACATCAGAGCTGTGGGCAAAAGCAACAGAGAAGCAAGATCTCCATTGCTTTTACTGTCGCTATGTTAAATGGGTTTAACATAGCGAGACAGCTAAATAAGCAACGGAGATCTCCGTTGCTATTTTAAAGCTGTCTCGCTATGTTAAACTCATTTACCATAGCGAGACAGGTTAAAAGAAAAAGTAACGGAGATCGCAAGATCTCCGTTGCTTTTTACACACTGTGTCGCTATGTTAAAGGAGTTTAACATAGCGAGACAGCTTAAAAAAAAGCAACGGAGATCTGCGTTGCTTTTTTTAAACCTGTGTCGCTATGTTAAACTCTTTTAACATAGCGAGACAGTGTTTTATACTAACGGAAAAAGTCCGGGCGACCGGACCTTTTTCCGTTAGTATATTGAGGGATTTACAACGGGCACGCTGGTTGGGCTGGCCAATCATCGTGCACGTTTTAGAGGAGGCATTGTATAATAGTTTTGTATTTAGATAGAGGAGGCTGGTAGACGTGTGGTTTATATTTAAGATTTTTATCTAAGCTTGGAAAAAGTTTTACTTTCAGGAGGAGGATTGGGTAGGAGGGAACTAAAGAAGCTGAGATGTTGTGGTAATGGGAGGTAAGGTGGTGTTGGGGAGTAAGAGAAGGGGGGAGTAAATGGACATGAGTATAGCAAGTGATTTGGTATAGAGATATTAGAAGGAAAAGGAAGGAAGAGAGGAGAAGGACCTTGGGAGGAAGGGAGAGCATGGTAGTAGAGGTCAGTTAGAGGAAAATAGAAAATAGAGGTGATGGGGTGTTAGTAATGGGGGAAGTGGTTAAAGGAGGAAGGGGAGGGGAAAAGGAGAGTTAGGATTGGTTGGAGGAGGGGGAGGGACTGATAGGGGGGATAAAGGTAGAGGTACTGGGGCGGGTGGGAATTGGGGGCAGGGTAGGGGAGCGGAGTGAGCCCGCAGGGCGAACGGAGCGGGAAGAGCCAGAGAGCCAGAGAGGCGGGAAAAGGGCCGAAAAACAATCAGTGACCTGAGGCTGGATAAGGAGAATTACTGCAGGGTGCAGGTAAATGTTTTAAACTTTGGCTTACAGTTAAAAGCAAGGATGTTATGTTTGGTAAGTGACGAACTCTCTGAAAGTAAGTATGTAAGTAACTAAATCTTTGAGTGTAGGGCAGAGGCACTTTTGGGCAGAAAGTAAGTAGAGCAGGGAAAAGAGAAATATTGCAGTTCCTTTTATCAGGAATATGCTGCCACCTAGTGGTAAAAGGAGGGAGGTGCACTCAGAGGGGAAGAGGTTCCTCAGAGAAGTTAGGATACAGAGATAGATAGAGGTAAATAAAGGGAGAAGGACTGGGAACTAGGGATGGAGGGCTTGTGCAGTGACCAGTGTTAGGCTACTTTCACGCGCACCGGGGTAGAATGCTGCTCAAGGTTAGGAAGATGCTAGAGAAGAAATATATTTTTAAGAGGTTGCATACACTGAGTCTCTTTAGCAAGGGAGAGTGTCCCAAAAAATTAATAAGGCTCAGGCAGGTAGTCCACGGACGTCTTCTCTTTTGGGAGGAGTAATCTCCTGTCTGGTCAGTGAAGAAGGGGGAAAAATTCTGGGGAGCAACTGAAAAAGGAGTGAGAAAAATACAATAGGTTAAAATGGGAGTAAGGGGGGAAGAATAGAAGAAGAGTGCAGGAGGAAGACTAAACAGAGTAGTGGAGGGAAGTATTCAGAGTGGAGTCGGAGGAGGAGAGAAAGTAAAAGAGACAGAAGTGTAGACTGAGGGAGAGGGAAATAGGAGGCAGAGAAGTTGGAAAGAATGAAAGGTGGAAACAGTAGTGCAGTAGAAGGTCCACAAGATATGATAAGCTTTAAACAACAATTCAGCATGCAAACAATATTTAGGTAACAGAATATATATGCTAAGCAAAACAACAGTGCTGGAGAGTAGTCAGAGACCATATTTGTGTTCACATAGCAATGAAAAAAAGAAAAAAAACAATATTCCTAGGTAGGAGACATTTTCAAGGCAGTAGCTGCAGCTAGATACAATTGTAACAATCAGATTTGCACATAAGACAGTCAGTTGAGGCAGGCCTACTGACTAGCAAAATATAAATATATATCAGCAAAAACAAAGTCTGTAGTAATGTAGGGAGTAAGTAGCTAAAACAATAAACAAAAATAATCTGACTACGGTTGGGGGGATAAATGACACTAGTTATCCAGTAGCAGGTGTAACAGACAAAGGCAGTTATGGTTCTAAGACAACAGTGTTAAGTCTATAGGGTAAAAGACGTTGTAAAGCAATTGCAGGTTGCTAAATAAACAATTGTTAAGGTTTTTCAACTTTAAAGTGAACTTGCCTTTCAACCTTTTAGTACACTGCTAAAAACAATGGTCGCCTAAGATTCTAGTGCTATGAATAGCATGGCGACAGTGAAATAAGGTAGTTGCAGGGTTAAATTCATGGGTCGCTGGGTTCTAGTAACTTGGGAGCCAGGTCTCACAAGCTACGATGCTGATAGGCAGTAAATAACTAAAACAATGTTCGCCTAAGGATTCTAAATGCTAAGAATGGCTTGGCGGCAGTAAAAGGTAGTTGCAGGCTGAAATTCAATGGTCGCTAGGTTCTAATAAGGTTGGGAGCCAGATTACTCACAGGGAAAGACACTGATTAAGTAGTAAAGCTGACAGAAACAAAAATGTCAGCGGTTAAATAAGGCAGGAGCGATGTAAAATAAATGGCCGCTGGGTTCGGGCGCTGGGAGCAGAGTTAGCCGAGTGTAAAAGACATTGCTAACTGTAGAGGCAACAGTGAGAGTTCTGGCAGGTATGGAGGATTTGGATCAGGGGAAGGATTGCCGACAACAATCAATGATGCAGGCTAATACACTGGTGTAGTGAACGGCATCTAGAGCTGCTAAACAGACACCTCTATATAGCTCGCTAAGATGCAAGCGTTGTGACCAGCGTCATAAGCACTTGTATGCTTTTGCTAGACTAAACAGGGAAGTCGTTTTAGATTTATTCTCCTCATGTTTCAAAACTGTTACTATGTTTGTGTCTTATGAGGTCAGCAAATATGTATGCAGTCCCACGATTGCAGATCTGTATATGTAATCAATTTCAAGGAGGCCCATATCTCCTTTGGAACAAGGAATATATAATCTTGGTATGCACTGATTTTTATAAATCATGTGATGAGCATGAAGCATCCTTCTTGTTTTCTTGTCTAATCTATCCACCACCTTTTGGGGCCAGTCACTCCAAAATTGTAAGTTAGGATAGGAAGAGCAAATTGGTTTATAGCTTGAACTTTGTTCCTAGATGTCAACGCTGTTTTCAGGATTAATTTAAGTCTTCTAAAATATTGCTTACTGGGTTTTATTTGCATTTGTTTATGTTCTATTGTTGATCGTTCACCAGTTCCCAAATATGTATACACTCCCTCTTGCTCAAGTTCTTTTATATCACATTCATGTCCCAAACTGATGTTTTCCTGGTGCTGCAGCTTTCCTGCTTTAAATGTCTCTTTTGCACATTTATCAAGACCAAATGACATTCTTACATCATCTGAAAAAGTTTTGGCTTCTTGCAGTTGTGCTTTCAGTTCCTCATCTGGTGAGCTATACAGTTTTAAATCATTGACAAAGAGAAGAGAAGTCTTTACACTTTGTTGCTTTTTGGGAGCCAAATTATAGTCATGACCTAAGCAGACAGCTTAATGGGTTAAGTGCAAGGCAAAAGAGCAGCGGTGACAGAGAGTCACCCTGGAATATCCCCCTTTGAATTTTTATCCCTGGAATAATAATTTGTCCTTTATCATGCCTTAACTGCAAAGTGGTTTGCACTGTTTCATGGTCACTTTGATGCAGTTTATCATTGTAGGGTGTACCTTATACATTTGTAAGCACACTTTTATCCATAAATGTGAGATACTGTCAAATGCTGTTTTGTAGTCTATCCATGCCATACTTAGATTCTTGTCCTGTTTTACAGTTCTCCACTGTGACTTTATGTAACAACAAATGATCCTTTGTTCCATATGACTTTCTTTTATTACCCTTTTGTTCTATTGTCATAATTGAGTTTTCCTGTAAGTGACTATTAACTCTGAAAGCATCAATTCCAGTGTATAGTTTATACGTCGTCGGAATGCAAGTTATTATTGGTCTATAGTTTTTGGGGTAGCGTGCAGGTTCACTCTTAAGTAGAAGCATTGTTTTTCCTGTTGTTAGCCAAGCTGGTGTCTGTTTGGGGTGCGCATATAAATAGTTCTTACTCATGGCTAAATCTTCATGCATAGATGTTAATACTTTTAGCCAGAAGTTAGGTACTGCTTCTGGGCCTGGGATTTTCCAATTAGAGGCTTTTCTTAACTTTGTTTCAGTCTCTCTGGCCGTTACTTCATCTCTTTTCATATCCTGTACATTTGAACGTCGTATTTTTTTCTTTTACTTATTCTATCCATTTAGCATATTTGCTGTGTTCCACAGGATCTTCATAAATATTTCTTCAAAATGTATCTATTTCTTCTTTTTTTGGTGGTCTTTGAATTCCTTTTATCTTGTTTCCCAATTCTCTATAAACCTTTTTTGGGTCATCAATAAAGTGCTTGTTTCATACTTTTGCTTTATATTTATCCGTGTATCTTCTAAGTTTTTTTGCCTGTGCTGATATTTTTAGTTCATTATTTGAGATAGTGCATGATAAATCCTGATCCATTATAATACCGTGCATTGCTTTTATCCCATCTGTCTTTCTGAGTATTTTTGTTGATCTGTTCCGTCTTCTATACTCTTTTAACAGTGATGGTTCTTGTGTTAATTCATTTATAGTTTTCTGTATTCAATACTTCCATAATGGAATTCGATTTCTCCCCGTCCTTTTTCTTACTACCCTGTGTACTTGTGGTAGGGCCTTATCTGTTATTAATTTGGCTGCACTGTAATGTATCCTATTTACTTCTGTTATGTCACATGAATCTCTATGGACAGTCCTAATTGCTGTGTTCATTTGTTTTATCAAACTTCTAACTTTTGGGGTTTTATTGCTCTTCTGCAGTCTATTTCTTTAATTGATCTTAATGTGTCTATCCATCTCTATTAAACCAAGCAACTCTTTTCTTAGATCATTTTCTTCAAAACTGAGGGCACATTCTTTGTTCACTATTTCCTGTGGGCATTCTATAGAAAGTTCCTGAGCTGGTAAAACTGGAGGCCTGCTACAATAAAATAGCTAGATATGCAGCAAACTCTACAATGAGATCACACCATTGCTCTGCCCTAAGGAAACTACACTGGTTAGAACTTCCCCATCTCCTACACTTGTCTCTGTTAACATGGCTTACAAAATCTTCTTTCTGCAAAAACTCCATCATTACATGACTTGCTAGAGCCCTATTCTCGTGGCAGAATGCTGCGGTCAAACAATAAGCCCCTCATACAAATTTCAACAGCACACAATCGTGCTGGAGAATCTACCTACTCTCATTATATTGATAAGATTTGGAACTCTCAACCTAGTTACATCACATATAGCACTACATTAACTAAATTTAAACAAACACTAAAAACCCACCTTACCACTAAATGGTTCTGCTCTTGCTCTGCCCCAGACTAAAAATCCTACAGTCTCTTTACTTACAACTGTTTTTTTATTTGTAATCTTCCTTCTCTTTTAATCTTCCTTCACTTTTATCTTTACTTTAGACATCTTTTCTTTCTTTGTTCTTTGTGGAGCTTTTCTCCCCAGGCCTCTGCTGAAAATGGACATTCCATCCAGTCAAACTTTCCCGGTAATCAAATGTAAAAATAAATTCTTCCTGTGCCATGTTCTCTTCAGTTTCACCCTGTGTCATCCATTGCTCTTTCATATGGGAAATCACTGGCCTATCACTCCCCAACATTGACTGTGTCAGAGTTGCCACAGTGTCCTGTTCTTTCCCTTGTTGTATAGCTCCAACTTAACCTTTGTACTGGTTTCCTATGGGAGACTCCAAATTATGTTCATATGTCAACTGATTAGATGCTTCCTGCTCCATTGGTTTCTGCTTAAGTTGGGTGTCCATTGCTCTATCCTGTTGTGTTGTTATGTGAGTTAAATTTTCTACATTAAATCCTTCACTTTGCAGGTAATCCATAACTAACCTCACTTTCTATTTCTTTAACCTCTCCATTACTAATCATCTTTTCTACTTTTCCTCTTTGTTTTCTTATTTTTTTGTATTGTGAAAGTGTCCATATCTGGATGTATGTGCCTGTATTTCTCTTCAAATGTCTTTGGTGCTGCTCTTTTTGTATCAGTTAGTTTTGCTTTCTCCTTTACACAAATATGGCACCATATTAAATCTCTTTTTCTTTTCCATGTCCATATTTCTTCTTCAGATGTCTCCTGCTCCTCTTGTTTCTCCTTACTTTGGGGACTAGTTATTCCATCATTCTGTGATATGACCTGTGTTAGGCTTTCTACACTGAATCCTTCACTTTGCAAATATTCCATAACTTCAGCTTCTATTTTTTAACTTCTCCTTGGCTAATCTCCTGTTCTACATTCCCTCTTTGTGATCTTATTTTTTTTTATTGTGAAATTTTCCATATCTGGATGCCCTTGCCTGTATATCTTTGGGGCTGCCTTTTTTTGTGTTGATGAATTTTGCTTTCTTGTTTGCATAAATATTGCACCATATCAGGTGTCTCTTTCTTTCCCATGTCCATATTTCATTTTTATAGCCTTCAAACGTCTCTAAATTTTGTTCTTTAAATTTTCGCACTTCCTCAAGTCGCTTCTTTTTCCAAACGGCATAAAGTTTCTTGGTCTGTATATTGTTTTTCTTGGATCTGTTGTATGAATGAAAACAAATTTTTATTTGAGGCTTCTGACAGTTTTTCTTGTATTTTTCTCTCCTCTAATTTCTGTCTTAATCTTTTCATATATCTTTTGTCTGGAAATTTTGAGCTTCTTGCATAATAGTAACAATGCATAATTTCTTTCTTGTCCTCAATAGTCCACTCTAGCATCTGTATGGCTGTTTTTTGGCCTGTCAGTTTTTGTGATTTTTGTGGACTGCTACTTCCTTCTACAACAGAGGGACCATCCTCCCCTGGACATGGCCTAACCCTATTGTTGGAATATTTCCGTGTCTTGAGCATTCTGCATTGTCATTTTTTCCAGTCCTGGTACCAGTGCACCTAACAGGATTGGACGCTATTTTATCCTGGGACTTGTGCACCCAACTATCTTCTTTATTTTTTAACCTACTTCTCTCCATGATGTATGCTCTATAAAATATAGTCTATATATCAGTGTCATCTTGGTGAGAGTTTGTGAAAAACAGGGTCCACCTCATGAAGGTACTCATCAAGACTTGAGGATGAATTCAATTTCAGCAATACTCTCCTTTTGCTGATTTTGTCATCTCTCCATTCAGACCCCTAACACGTGGCTAAACACTCCCTAACATTTAGCTGGGAGAGTTGACCTGTGATGCCTGAGAGTAATATGGTGTTGAATGCCTTTGCAAGGTCCAGATAGGCAGTGTGCATGAATTTGCCTTTGTCTATTGCCTCAGTGAGTTTTTTGAAGTCAAACAGATTAAGTAGGCAGAACTTGCCCTTGACAAATCTGAACAAGGCTGGGTTGTGAGTCTGTAGGTCACCTGTATCCCTATTTATTAGCTCCTTAATGATTCTTTCCACAGCCTTGCAGGTAAGGCTAATCAGGTTTATGGATCTGTAATTAACTAGGTCTATTGTAGCCCACCCTTTCTGCAAGGGAATGATGGCTACTGTCCTCCATTTGTCTGACACAAACCTGTTTTAAGGCTAATGTTGAATAGCCACTGTGGGGGATATGACAATTCATGTTTCAGGCTAACCAGTAGGCAACCTGTTATGTTAGTTATCCAGCCCCATAGATGTAGTGTTCTTTTCCTTAGATAGTGCTTTGAGAACTTTTTCTTCGGAGAATTGGTGCAGGGATAGATGAAGGTGCTTGATCTGACAAAATTGCAAGGGAGAAAAGGGGTGAAGTTGGAAGTGAATTGGTCTGCTTGCTGATTGGTAATGTTCTCTAAACCTGAGTGTATGTTATAATTTACTATTAGCTCTCTGCAGAGCTGGGGATTGTTTCTGAGATTTCTAAGATAGTGAAAGAAGGATTTGTAGTTATCTTTCACACGGGTGGATATTTTTATCTCATATCTGGCTTTAGTTGATTTGATTATGATTCAGAGTTCCTTGTTTAGTTCAGCCAGATGTTTTGGCTTCTTGAGAGTTAGATTTATGATTGTATACAATGCATTGTTTCTTTATAGAACCTGTTTATATGAGGGTTCCACCACTAGGGTTTATTTTTGAGTTTTGAATTTTGCATTGTATTTATTTCTGAGGGGGCGCATGCATCTATGCAACTATTTACATGTGCATAGAACTTGGTAGTAAAGGATTCCACATAAGCAGTTAGATCATCAAGATGTTAGGGGTTTTTGAATTTAGTTAGGTCATCACTAAGTTTAGCTTTTGCATAGTCTCCGAATACTGAGGTACTGGGAGGGTGTTTTGACTTCAGTCCTAAGGTGAGTGTAACTGAGTTGTGATCTGATTTGACAAAGGAGGAGGTTGCAGTAGGCAGGGAGAAGAGTTGTTCCATACTGGTAAGGAATCCAGGATTTTATTTTATTTTATGGACTGGTGGGGTTGTGAACAAACCAGTCTAGGGAGTTTGTATTTATGAAGTCCCGATATCTCTAAGCGTACATGTTTGAGAATGTTTTAAGTCTCCCACTTGATGACGAGACAACTGAATTCTCCTCCACTGATTAAGTGCTTTCATTGGTCTTGGACCAGGTATTAGTGATGATGCATATATCTGCATTTTCTAGAGTAAGTCATATTCATAAGTTGTGGAGTTCTTTTGTTAAGGCTCCTACCATTGAGCAGCATTACCTCAATGTTGTCCTGATTCTGTTTATTTATGTTGGAAGTTTTTGAAGACTAAGGTTGCCTAAAGAAGGCATAATGGGGGTAGACAAGGTTTAGCCAATATACAGAAGCCTTGGGGGCAGAGGGGCAAGCCATCTCTGGCAAAGCAATTTGGACTGTCTACTGTCTCATCCAAGGCTGACATATATCTAGCCTTCCTCTGAAGCTTTTTGATGTACCGACTGCCTTTTGTATGGAACTCTGCTAGAGCTCCTGCCAAATAAATGTGTGGAAGGTGCCTTTAAGCTTTGAAAAGCTGGCTAGTTGGTCATATCCTTAGGAGAATATAACCCAAGTATCTTAATGCTGCTGCAACAGTCCACAATTAGAACATCTAATGTTATGGTAAGTTCCACTTACCCAGATGTACTTTCCCTGATGCCAGTGAACTATTGTTGCCTTCATGGGGAACCATGTCCCAACAGTGCCCTAGAAACCCTCTGCAAGGAAGGTATGCAGAAGTAAATGAGTAACATTTTCAGTTGTGGTTGCTGATCAAGGCATTCATCTGTTATCACGTCCTGCAGTTTCAGCTGGCATTTTTGATAAAGAATCTGACTTAGCTACAGACAAGGTTCACTTAAAACAGCCATATCTAATATTCACCAGGGCATGAATTTCATTTTTCTTAGCTTTGTTATAGTATGCAAGAATTTTTTTAGAGGGAACATTCCTTCTTAGATTCATCTCAGGAACCCCCTCACCATGAGATTTGAACTTTATAATGGAAAAATTGAAAATACCTCACACTAAACAGCAGATGCAGTGGATCTGACATTTTTAAATGTGAAAGACTCCAAGCATTTTGAGAACTAACAACACACAAATGGAGAAAGGAGAGTTTACTAATAGGGATGAATGCAAATAGGGGTTTATAAAATAGGAAAAGGGATCTGGAATATATTGGAGAAAATAAGCAAAGGAAGCCAAGGTAATTGGAGCAAATAACTAGAGAGGGAAACGTCACAGAGTAGGATGAGGCCAAGCTGAAGTTGTGACTGTGGATTGGAGACTGCCTTCTGTACCAGGGATTGATAACAGAGTATAGTCAAAGAAAAGATTGTAGTGGAGTGTTAAATGAAATACCAGCTCTGGTTGGCTTTATATTTGAGACTGGAGCAGAAACTGTATTTACAAAAGGGAGAATTAGTATGTCATATAAAATAATGCATAAAAATCAACCAAAAGATATTATGGAAAACTGGGAAATTATAATGGAAAGTCAGCGTACAAAGGTACAATGGGAGGATTTGTGTGACTCCCAAGTGTGCAGCAAAATCTCAAAGGTTTAGGATTTCTGCATGGAATTTTTTTTTCTTAGGTATTCTTATATCTCAGGTAGAATTAAGATAATTTTTCACAGTTAGATAGCAATTGTTGGATGTGTAACGGTACAGGGAAGGATACTTATGAACATGTTTTTTTTTTTTTTTTAGGGGAACTGAATGAGTTGGTAGATGTTTAAAAATTCCTGTTAGGATGGATTGTCAGAAATGTTGGGGAGTAAATTATTTTAACTAAGGAAATGAGTCTTTTTAGACATAGTTAGGCCCTATTACGTTTAAAGCCATAGGCTGCCAAAAATCAATTTACAAAAAAAATGGAACTGTAACAGAATTTTTGAGTGTTGTAAAGGAGATAAAAGAATTGGTGGTAAAATCTTTAGAAAGGGGAAGGAGCAAACTGTATTGAATTACATGGAGTTTGTGAGAACAATACATGCAGGATAATGTTCAGGAGGACAAGGGAAGGCAGAACTTGAGCAGTCTACGTAATGTTACACATTGAGTAATAATTATCAGAAATAATCCACATGTGTGTAGAGCATGAAAAGGAAAATGTGTGTAAAGTTTGTTTTCTTTTTTTACAACTATATGTTAATCCATGTCACTATGTAATATGTGAAGTTAATGGAGGTGTTTGAAAAAATACGAAAAATTATTCCTAGTGGCAGTTGCTTCAGCTTGGAGAATGTATGGCATTCAAGACATAACTAAAATATCCATGTATTGTATTGCATATGGTTTCTTTTAGGTTTATAGTTCAGTAGTAGGCAATCAATCTGCAGACCACTGAAATCCTATCCAATAACCCATATTCCAAAGCCCCCTTTAGCCTGAAGTAGTAGGGCAATACAAATAAAACTTGGGGAGACACTGAGACAGCCCATCTAATTATTCAGGTTTACTTTGAAGGTGGTGAGGATTCTACTCTACTTGAAATGTAGTGGAAGTTTGTTCCAGAAGTGGGACATACACTGGGAATTCCAGAGGTGGGGGGATATGTTGAGAGTTCCAGAGGGGGAAATACATTTGAGGATGCATTCTTTATGAACAAATTCAGGCATCATTCCAAAAGTGACAGAACAGATTTTGAAACAAGCATTTGATCTTTCTGTTTTCTTTCCACATTATTCCTGCTGGGGAGGAAATTTGCTGCTTTGCCTGGATGTTCATTAACAACTCTACTTTTATTTAAATAGAACTAAGGAAATAAGAAAAGTTACCCTTTTCCTTCCTCTTCCCCTTTCCTTAACATTTTTCCAAAGATTAATGACATGAAGTAGGGCATATGCTTTGGAGTCCCCTACATGTTTAACAAAGTCAAAAAGTTAAGTTTTGGCAAGTTTTCTTGTTCTGCCATATTTCACAAACTTGATGCTTTGAAATCCCACATTTACTCATTAATTTCCTAGTTGCTGGTTTTCTTCCTGTTGATCTCCATCTCCCAAATCCACTCTCTAGCTTATTTCCAACACATTCTTGGTTCTTCTGGTTAATTCCTATGCTTTTCAGGTTTGGAGCACAAACATGACATGCCCCTTCTTTTAATATGATGATATATACTCCTTCAATGTTTTGTTTATTTAATCATCTTTGACCACACGTAACTTATTTTTTCCTCTGGATTACTGGAAGTGATGTCTTGCACCAAAGCTGGAGCTTGAACTACTTTTTGTGAACAGCTACAGGATTCTTCTCAGCCACTGTTTTCTCCTCACCTTTTGTGATCGAATTTCTTTCAGATTCTCTAAATTTCTTCTTTGCTGGCATCCAGGCAGTGCGCTTACTACCCAGTAACTGAAATTTACCCAAAAAGACAAATTCCACTGTCTCTTTTTTTCTAAGTTTCTGTTTTCATACAGGGAGATCTGAAATTAAACTGTTAATCAGTGTGCAGCCATCTTGGAAGTCCAAGGAAATAAGAAAGTTGATCTGTTATTTATCTCATTTTCTCCAAACAAATCGGGGCAAACATATCTTGAAGGTCACCAAGTGCAGGTGGCTATCAGACTGCATCGCTTTTTATGAAACAAAAATTAAACACTTTCCACTACATTTGTGACTGCTTTGTTGATTTTCTTTTTCAAAAAAAATCCTCCAGTGGATATTATCTGGGCAACTACAATATAGAATTCAGTGTATATTTTTGCCAGACACGATAAGGTGTATGTGATCAAAAGGACTAAGGTCTACCTTTAGGGCCATCATATTTCATGGTATTGTGTCTTGATGCCACCGAGGAGACTTGAGCTTGTGACTTTGTCCTAAATTTGAAGTGTATGGTCTAGATCATGTAAAACGATGAATGTTATATACTTATTATAACGTTAGGTGTTCATGATGTTCATCATTAGGTGACTGTTGCAGTAGCCTAAGAGTATGGAACATCTCCTGCTATAGCTTGGATGTCTAGCCAACTTCCTAAACTTTAGGCACTTCCACGCGACTGCACTTCCATTGGGGTTTGAGGGTGAGCCAATGAAAAAGCAGACAGATGGGCTCCAAAAATTAGAACTTCTTTTCCTACTGAAGCAACCAACAAATCTTGCGTACTGCTGTGATATCTCATGTTCAACGGTCAGTTAGTGTTTTGTAAAAGTAGGCAGATAAGTACCCCTTTGTGGTAAACATTAAACCATTTTTTATGAGAAAAGTGTGCTATTTCTCTGTGAATTTATGTCTAAAAGAATGGAGAAGTGTTTGTGTGGTTATTAGGTTCCATGTAAATATTACCATGTCTAGCATTTTTTGCTTGAGGTGGAACACAGCATTATGTCTTGTTCAATTAGTAGCTCTTTTACCCTTGAAACTCTAAGAATCTGATGTACTTCTCTCCTGCTACATTTAGAAAACCAAAGGTTAAACACTCTTACCTGTAGGCTAATGGAGCACGGTTCTGGCTCCTCAAACATTTCTCCTCCAGAGTCCCCAAAAAAAGAAAAGTATCCAGGTAGGCATTGTTTTCCACTCCAGCTTCCTCCTTGTCTGGAACTTCAGCATGTGACTCTGCCATGGCCATCTCACTGTCCTTGTGTCATCCATCAGCTGGTTTTGACTCCTCTGGTATTGCTCATCATGAAACTACTAAAGGCTGGCGGACAAACACATCCTCCAAGAATGCTCATACATCCACTTAGGGCAGGGAAGGACCACTCTTGCTGGATATGGAAGAGGGAGTGATGTTATTAACCCTTTCTGGAGTGTAAGGAACAATTGGATTTCTGGGTGATGACAGTACTTCCTTGTATTCCTTTTCTATAAACTATTTCAGGACAAGAAATCACAAATTCAGGGATGCTTCCACCTCTTTACCTCCTTTAGCTAAGGGAGTAAATAACTGGTTTGCTTTTTTTAAAGGCTTATTTAAAGCATTTCAGTTATTATATTCTGAACCTGCTCAGTCTAAAAGGAAAAAGTTACCACCCATTCAGACTCTATCTCAGAGTAGGGTACAGGAGGCAGACTTAGATTTTGCCTGACAGATTTCTTCTCCAGATAACTGGGAATTTAAGCCTGAGGAAAATATATCTTTAGGCTCTCCTAATGAAGACTTCTTTTTCTGAAACCATTGGCAGAATGAAAGAGTTATGTAAATAGGAACAAAAATAAATTTCAGAGACCCAGCAAAGATATTATCAGTTGTTGCAAGCAGATTCTACTCAACCAATGACTATTCCTTCTCTTTAACTAGCTTAGAAGATGCTTTTAATGCAGCCAGCAGTTCTCTTGACAGTCAGCCTCTAGCCACTAGACTGTTAGATAAATTGTACAAAGTTCCACAGTGCAAGGGTAGTGCCTGCATTTGTTTTTTTTTTTTTTCTGTCAAAATGAGTTTCTTCCAAGCATCTCATGCCACCTAATGCTATTCCTTCAAGGAATGAAGAGCTTTTAATAGATTTGAGAAGAAAGTAATACATTATTCTACCTTACCTTTTCATACAGTAAATTGTCAGTCACATGCTTCTTTTGACAACACACAGAAGCACACAACAGCCAGGGACTTTCAAGGAATATTAGGATTTATAAAATCTGCAAATCTTATGATTACCTTAGCCAGACTACCAATAAGAAAATTTAAGTGGCTTTTCATATCAGTCTAGACCCAGCCCCAGCATCCACCCTCCTTTCAGATTCCAGTGCTGACCTTTGTCAAGAAGGAGATTCAGTGAAACAGTTACCCCTCAATGAGACAATGAGAGAGACCCCCCCCCACATACACATAGACCTACTCAGTCTGTAACCACAAATTCATCAGATTTGGTGTGGTGAGCTGTGCCCAAAGGACAAAGAAACCCATAAGCATTAAAAAAATGATTGGCATTAATGAATACTTTCAGAACTGTAAACTATCTCTGGGGTCCAGGACCTCTGTTAGTCATCACAGGTAATGCCAAATTCATGAGATTCATAAATAAATAAGGGAACCAGGTCTTAGCCCCTTTGTGTAGTAGCAGTGCTAACCTGGTATCTAGCCCTACAATTTAGTCTATCCCTGCTGGCCACTAGCCTTCTATCAGAGCAGTGTTTTCTGACAGAGAAGCTGGTTAGGACCAGGACAGACTCCCACAAATGGAAGTTACACTTTGATGTCTTTCAGAAAATCATCCACATGTGGGGAACTCCTCAAGCAGATTTTTTTCTTCCTTCACAACAGATCATTAAAGAAGCTGTGCTCCAAGACTCCTTGCATAAATGCCTGAATGACAGATGCCTTTTCATTCCAGTGGATGGGAATATTCCTATATGCTTTTCTACCCTTTTCTCTGATAACCAGAGTTTTTTTTAAAGATTCAGAAAGACTCTCCAAAGATGATTTTGTTAAGTCCCTTTTGACTTAGGCAACATTGGTGCTCCCTTCTTTTGAAAATGGCAAAGGGCATTTACCAGAAGCTTCCTCACAGAATGGACTTTCTCACATAATACAAAGGTCTCTGATTCATCCCAGCCATCAATGTCTTTAGCTTAGAACCTAGTTGATAGAATCTTAATACTCTTTATAAATCATTTCCCTGAGGACGTGCAGCAGGTATTAAAGGGTGATAAGAAACCATCTACTAGAACATCGTATATGTCTAAGTGGAAAAGATTTGCTAGTCGGTGCCACAATAGGAACCAAGATATTTTTAAAGCTCAGACTCCTTTGGTTCTGCAAAACCTGTTTGAGCCGTTTTCCTCTGGCCTTTATTACTCTTCCATTAAGATTCATCTTTTGGCCATTTCAGCGTATCTGCTTATGAATCCTTCTTTTTTCTTTATGTCAATAAAAACAGTTTCTATACGGGATATTACATATCTAACTATCTACATAGAGCTGGGATCTTAATTTTTTACTAGTAAAACTTATTCTGTTTCCATTTGAATCAGCTCATGAGGCTCATTTAAAGTTACTGTCATGGAAAACAGTGCTACTCATTGCTCTGATGTCTGAGAGAGGAGTATCTGAGTTGCAGGCTTTTATGGTAACTGGGTCCTATCCTGTCTTTCATAAGGACTGGTTATCTCTGAGAAGCAATCCTTCTTTCAAGCCTAAAGTAGTTTCACAGTTCACCTTGACTCAGTCTATCCAGATCCCTGTTTTCTTTCCAGAGCCAAAAACTAAGGGAGAGAAAATTCTGTGTACTACAGATGTTCACATACAACTTAGGAACTGTATTGTCAGGACAGAGGACTTCAGAAATTCTCATCAGTTGTTAATTTCTTACTAAGAAAGAAAGAATGGATAGTCAGTTTCAGAACATACTACTTATAAATGGTTGTCCCAATTTTCAGTATTATTATCATGACCAGTTTCTATCAGGAAAAATCAGAACCCATTCTACCTTTTGGAAAGGGGTGGACTCAAGAAATATTCTAGAGGCGGTAACTTGGTCATGCATCCATACCATTGCCAAGCATTACAAGATTGACCATTTGTCTAGAGCTGTAACAGGATTTGCTGGGACTATTTTCCTGGGGCTCCCGAACTCTGATCCCTCTTCCTCCTTCCTTTGAAGCTTCCTTTTAAGCTTTGGTACTCATCACATATAGCTTAGGCTATTGAAACAGTTATCTAATGCTGAACATAGTACTATTGTGTAAGTGAACTTATAACAGTAGATGCTCAAATAGATAGATTATGGTTGCATCACAAGCACCCTTGCTCCAGTCCCCCTTTTTAGTGTGGTGTTTTGCCTGGTTGAGATCCCATTTCTTCCCTCTTCTTTTAGCACATATTTTTGGGACAGGGTTATAGCCTTCCTCTTTTCCTGGGGCAAGAAAGCTCTGATGTTTTGGCACCTGTGCCTCTGTTTTTATACCAGTTTGCCCTTGAGCTCAGACAGACATATGGGTATATGGAAGGTGCCCTAAAGCTTCAGAAGCTGGCTGGATGTCCATTCCTTGGCAGGATAGATCCCATGTAGCTTAGGCTGCTACAAGAGTGACCTAGCCAAACATCTACTGATGTGAGAGTGTTCAATCTCGCCTTTGTTCTTACACATGGGTTCGGAGCCGATCCTCGGCTCCGTGCCGGCCGACTGCAAGCTCTGCATCGAGAAGAAGCTCGAGGACATCTAATACCCACAATCCCCCTCTGCCTTTACCCCAGATCTAGTTTGCCGCTGCTGCATACGCATCGCTGGAGGCTAGCTCGAGGCTTTTTACAGATAAGATTTTAACTAATTTGGTTAAATTTTCAAAAGAACTTCTTTAAGATCTATAGTTATTGAAAGTTAGTGTACGGTGTGTGAGTAGAGCAGAATTCTCTGTACCATTAGATTAGTTTAACTTAGTTTAACTATCTGGCATAGAGTTTTTCGGGGCCTACCACCCCTACTTGGATGACAATCGGACTTACAAAATACCGGATTTGACTTTTTGTTACCTGGATTGACTCTTACTGGACTTGACTGTTTTCTTTCTCTTTTCATTATGTCTGAGAAAATGAAATCTGGCTTCAAACGTTGTCAGTGTGGCCAAAAGATGTCGGTCACAGACAACCACAGTTCCTGTGTCTACTGTCTTGGCCCTCTCCACTTACAAGAGGACTGTTCTATTTGTCACTCTTTTACTGGGAGGGTCATGACAGATAGGCGCAGGAAACTGATGGATAGAGGATTGTTGAAACCCTCTTTCCAGGAGGCTCTGGATGCTTCAGACCAGGCATCCAAGTCCTCGAAGGGGTCGAAGACGTCGGAGCCCAAGTCATCGGCTCCGAGCTCTTCGTATAGTTAGATCACCGGTTCCACAGACTTCGGGCCGAGTGTTCAACTGTTGGCAGTTTCGAGCCTCGAGTCTTGGAACCGGTGACGGAGCTCCCTCCACCGACTCTGTTGAGGTCGGCTCCGTCTTCGATCCCTTCGACTCGTTCTTCCAGGCCCCTTTCCGACACCGATGTGGACCGTGTGGTGCAGAAATTGATGGAGCATACGGCCCTATCCAAGCTTATCTCGGTCTCCTCTCAGTTGATGTCGAGACTTGAAGGCCTGCCACTATCTCCATCTGTTCCTCCTCCGAGACCTGTCCAGTCTTGGAGCCGGAAGAAGCTGAACTGATGATTGTGGAGCCTTGGTGCCAGAACCGTCTTTTCTCGGTCGGCACCGTTCACCTCGACTCCATCCGATCCGGTACTGGAGTCTCGGGCGAAGATCCGTCCTTGGTTCCGGGACCGAGTCGGACCGATGTTTCGTTCCGACGCTCCTCTCGGGCCTCGCACGGATCGACTCGGTTCCGTCCTCGGGTCGGTGCCTTCGGTTCCTGTTTCGGGATTCTTCCCATTTCTTGAACCGGAGATACCTCGACTCGGGACCCAGGGGCCTTGACCTCATGAGGAAGGTGTTGTCTACCCAGACAACCACATCAGCAGGTACAGCTTCTCCTCCCCACAAAGGACCGTTATCCTCCTCTGCACCCACGGCCACGCCAAGCGTCGGGCACCAGTGTCTCAGCCACCCCTGGAGGGTGCCCCTCTTCCTCGGAGGCTTCTTCGGATGCTCCCCACGAAGAAGCCCCTAGGAAAAGACTGTGTAAGAGGAGACACTTGGATTCTCCACAAGAATCCTTGACATCTGATACTGACTTAGATGAGTCAGAAGGGTCCCCTAAGTCACCTTCAGAGGATGTCTCTTTTCTGACATCTTGGAGATCCTAAAACAGAGAGGTGACTGGCAAGCCCTCCCCCCTTCTGAGGATGAGTCAGTTTTGCTGAAGGCATTTGGTGCTCGCCCTTCCTCCTCCTGGGTCACTCCGCCCTTTGATGAGTTAATGGAATTGATTGCTCGAAGGGCGTGGGAGACTCCTGACACGGTGGAACCATTCCCTAGGAAGCCAAATAAGTACATTACGGCACCACAGGACAAGGCTTACCTCACTAAAGGAGTTCCAGTAGACGCCATGGTGGTGGCAGCGGCCACGAAAAAGGAGATGTCGGAGTCTTCCTCATCTGTCCATCCGCCTAACAAAGATTCTAGGACCATGGACAGATACGGGAAGCGCATTTTCAGTTCAGCGGCTTTCTCTATGCGTTCCCTGAACTATTTGACTCATTTTACACGTTTACAGAGGGATCTAGTCAAAGAGTTGGGAGATACCCTCCAGGGTACTACAGATGCTGCTGTTTCAGAGAGTTACAGCATCTCAACACCCTTACGTCCATTGTAAACTCGTCCATGAGGCTGATATCCTATGCAGCCGAAGGATCGAGTAGGGCAGCGGCTTCAGCGATTGCTCTTCGAGGCAATCCTGGATGCGCTTATGTTTGTTTCATGGAAGCCTTCAAGTCTTCCTTTACTAACGCCCCATTTGACGGAGCCACACTTTTTGGCCCTAAAGTAAAGGAGACCCTTACCGGTGTGAACAGGAGGGAAAGACTCTGTCTGCTGTCGGAGTCCGTTTTCCACCCTTCCAGACCGTACCCCAAAGGGCAACGTGGTGGGAAAATGTGGTTTGAAAATCCCAAGGATCTTTCCCAAACACACAGGGTGATGCCCCTCTAGAGGCAGATGGGGGCAGAGGTGGAAGACGCCACCCTGGCGGCAGAGGGGGTCCCCAAAACCAAGGTGACAGGGATAACCTCGCTGCCAAACCTTTTCAGCACTCCTGGGAGGAGGCCCGACTGTCCCGCTCTGGAGGCAGTCGGGGTTGCTTAGCTTTATACCCTCAGGCCTGGCAAAACCTCTCTTCAGACAATTGGGTAAAAAGCATTGTTACCAGAGGTTACAAAATCCCATTTCTATCCACACCCATTCCAAAGAGAAAACTCCCAGATGTACCACCCCATCTGCGAGACCCAGCAGCTACAGAAATTTCAAAGCTGCTAGAAAAAGAGTCATCCAACCAGTCCCAGCCGGACCAAATAGGATCCGGAACTTACTCAAGGTTCTTTTTAGTTCCAAAGAAAACAGGGGACTGGAGGGCGATTCTGGACCTAAGCCATCTCAACACCTTTGTCAAGAAGGAAAAGTTGCGAATGGTCACGCTTCAATCGATCCTTCCATTCTTACGGAAGGACGACTGGATGTGCTCGATAGATCTGAAGGACGCATACTACCACATCAAAATGGCCAGGCGTCCAGGGATCATTTGCGCTTCGGCTGGGAGCCAGTCACTATCAGTTTCGAGCCCTGCCCTTTGGTCTGACTACAGCCCCAGGGTCTTCACCAAATGCATGGCAGTGGTAGCGTCTCATCTGAGGCCTAGGATTCCAGGTGTTTCCGTATCTGGACGACTGGCTCCTGTCTGCCACCACCAGGCGTCAACTGATACAAGCCAGGGATTACACCCTACAACTTTGTACACACCTTGGCATTTCAGTAAATTTCGAAAAATCGTTGCTACAGCCATCACAGCATATCTTATTCATAGGAGCGGAATTAGATACGCGTCATTTAGTTCTAAAACTTCCTACAGAAAGAATAGTAGCACTTCAATTCAACATTTCCCTTCTACTGTCGTCCAGAAAGTCACCGGCAAAAATTGTTCTGAAAGTTTTGGGTCTCATGGCAGCTTCTCTCATTGCGATACCCTTGGGAAGACTGCACACGAGAGTGCTACAATGGCTTCTGTTTGCACAATGGTCATTCCAACAACTTCCACTGACTCACGAAATTTTGATAACGAAAACATGCAAATCACACCTAATGTGGTGGTTACAGACTTGCAACCTATCCAGCGGAAGACCATTTGTGCTCCCCGCACCGTCAGCGACGATAACCACGGACGCTTCCCTGATAGGGTGGGGGGGGCATCTTTCAGGGACAGACAGTCCAAGGCGAATGGACCAATCTGGAGTACAATCTGCACATCAATGTTCTGGAGTTGAGGGCAGTGTTTTTGGCGTTGCAACACTTTGCTCCCCTCCTTCCTCCAGGGACCATTGCAGTTCAGACAGACAACATGTCCGTAGTCTGGTACATAAACAAGCAAGGGGCACCCAGGTCTTACCAACTATGCAGAGAGGCCATGAGAATTTGGCAATGGGCAGAGTCCACTGGTCGCTTTTGATCGCAACGCACATCCGGGGTCATCCAACGTCATAGCCGACAGGCTGAGCAGGGCAATACTATTGCCTCACGAGTGGTCCCTCAAACAGTCAGTTGCGAGAAGGATTTTTCGCAAATGGGGCCAGCCTACCTGCGATCTGTTTGCGTCTCCAATGAACGCCAAATGCAGGAGCTACTTTGCCCTATTACCCCTCCAGGGAAGTCCCCAGGGACGCTGGTGCACGATTGGCCCCGGTCTCCTGTATGCTTTTCCTCCATTTCCCTGATTGCAAAGTTTCTACAGAAAGCCAACAACCTTCAGAGGACTATTATTCTCATTGCCCGTTCTGGCCTCGTCAAATTTGGTTCCCCTTTCTATTAAGTCACCGCATTCGGGGACCTTGGATGCTGGACCCAGAGCCAGATCTACTGACTCACTCGTCAGGAGTTCCTCACCCATCTCTAGAATCTCTCCATCTAGCAGCTTGGCTGCTCCGCTTTCTAGCCAGGTCGGTTCCACTTACATCGGCGGTTCAAGATATTTTAGTAGCTTCTCATAAAGTTTCCACTACTAAGACTTACACCAGTAAGTGGAAACGCTTTTGTCTTTGGGAGTCACATCATTTGGACCCTGTTAGAGCTCCGTTAAACAAGGTTTTAGAGTTCTTGACTGAACTATTTCATGAAGGAGCTTCCCGGCTACTTTAAGAGAACAGTTAGCTGCCATTTCTAACTATCATGTAGAGGAATGTGGTGCATATTATGGCTCACAGACTGTCTAAAGCCTTTTAAAAGGTTCTTTTCATATCAGACCACCAGTCAGAAGTCCGACATCACCGTGGAATTTAAACCTGTTGCTCTCTAAATTGATGTTGCCACCCTTTGAACCAGCCTCAAGTTGCACATTGAAATTTTTGTCATGGAAAACTTTATTTCTAGTGGCCATTACATCTGCTAGACGAGTGTCTGAGCTTCAGGCCCTTTCTGTCAAGCATCCTTATTTAATATTTCATTCTGACAGAGTATCCCTACGCACTAATCCATCCTTTCTTCCCAAAGTTTGTTCTTCTAGTAATATTAATCAGTCCATTGAACTACCCACCTTCTTTAAGAACCACTCTAATAAATTGGAGTATATGTTGCACAAACTGGACGTCCATAGACAACTCAGATTTTATTTGGATAGAACAAAAGATCACAGAAAATCTGATCAACTATTTGTAGCTTTTGCTGACAGCAGAAAGGGTCTTGCAGTTAAAACGAACTCTTTCTAAATGGCTAACTGACTGTATCACATATGTTTATGAAGCCTCTGATCAAACATTATCAACAAAACCCAAAGGACATTCCACCAGATCAGTTTCTACATCTTTGGCTCACGAGCTCGCTACCACTAGACACTATTTGCGGCTGCTACTTGGGCTAAACCACATACATTTATATCTCATTACAAAGTGGACAGGGTTTCTAGGGATAGGGCAACCTTTGGTTCCACTGTGCTCAAGAACGTTCTCCCTTGAGTTCCTCAGGATCATGGAGCTAGGGCCGCTACCCATGTGTAAGAACAAAGGAGATTGAACACTCTCACATAAAGAAGTTATGTCCTTACCATAACGTTCCATGTGGAGTGTTCATCACGTCTTGGTTATTACACTCCCACCCTTCCCACCCTTAGGAAGAACGTTCGATTTGGTGTCTGGTCTGGAGTATTCTCCTTCTGCTGTTGCAGTATTAGTGTTACTATCATACCCTTGGTATGTTTGTATATATGTACTTTTATGTATATAGTTTGGCATGTGTGCGTGCTTTATGTCTGGTTTGCTTGCAAACTAGATCTGAGGTAAAGGCAGAGGGGGATTGTGGGTATTAGATGTCCTCGAGCTTCTTCTCGATGCAGAGCTTGCAGTCGGCCGGCACGGAGCCGAGGATCGGCTCCGAACCCATGTGTAATAACCAAGGCGAGATGAACACTCCACATGGAACGTTATGGTAAGGACATAACTTCTTTTTATGGTAAGTTCACTTACAGAAGGGGACTTTCCATGTCTGTCCACTTACAACAAACTTGCCCACTTTCCACATTCTATTCTTAGTCTTTTTTTCTGTAAAAAGATCAGGAGGAATGACCCTGAGGCTCTTTGTTTGATTTTTCCAAGTCTTTTGCGTTTCTAATATCATGCTGGGAATGGTACAATTAAAGTCCATGTACTTAGCATTGTTTCAGCCTTTGATGTTTGCCAAAAGTTCTCTTTTCAGCACCTACAATGTGCCTAGAATTGTATCCTTCTGTAATTCGTACAGAGTTACATGCATTGGTAGCATATCTATGTATGACTGTCAATTATTTTTTTATTAGACCTATTGCTCCTACTACTATTGGAACTGACTGGGTATATTTCTTCCACATTGTTCTTGTTTCTACTTGCAAATCCTGGTATTTTATGACTTTGTGTCTCTCTTTGTACATAAGACATTGCAATCAGTGGGTTTAGCAGTTTCAATGATCAAAGCTACTTTTGGCTTTTTTTCATGGACTACTGTATCTGGTTTTCTTGCATCTATTTTTTGAACTGTTGGTAATGGGTAATTCCATGGGATGTAATCTTCATTATTCTCTATAATGCTTTGCTGTTCATGTTTCCAATGCTTCTCAGCTACTTCTATGTTGTAGTGTTTGCACAATCCCTATTGCAACAGTCTTGCCTCCTTATTGTGCCTTTCAATATACAGGTTATCTGCCAAGATGTTCATCTGTTTCCAGTTCTGTTTTACAGAACCTGCAGTTGTCTGTTTCTCCTATATGCTCAATGGAGTTTGTAAACTAACGTTTATGTAGTCCGCTCTCCTGGGCTCCATTATTAGCCTTTCATCTTTTGGTTTCAATTTACCTCTCTTTAACCATCCCTGCATCAAATCTTGGTCAACATGAGGTTGTTCCAAGAGATCTCTGTACTTGTCAGTATATTTATGGATTTTCCAATATTCATTACTTCTCATCTGATTTTTTTTGGCACATTGAGTTGCTCTATGTTTTTTTCCTAATTCTAGTTTGATTTCAATTCTTACTTCACAATTAAATGCTTCTGCTAAACTAAGAGAGGATATTGTCTTAGAATCCATTTCCTTATTTTTTAAAACTTTCACTATGTTTGGATCTGATGAGGTCAGTAGATATTTATGCAGCCCCACAATTACAGATCTGTACATGTAATCAGTTTCAAGGAAGTCCATACCCATTTAGTGGGGAATATATATTTTTTGGCATACAATGATTCTTACATAAGTTGATAAGCAAGAAGCATTCTTGTTTTCCTGTCCAACTGATCCAATACTTCTGGAGCTGGCCAATCACCCCAAACTGTAAGTTGGAACAGGAAGAGCAAACTGGTTTATAGCTTGGACTTGGACTTGATTCCTAGATATCAAGGCAGTCTTCAAATTAGTTTAAGTCTTTTGAAGTATTCTTTACAGAGTTTTATTATTATTTTTTCATGTTTTCTTGCAGATCATTTATATATTCCCAAATATATAAAAAAACTCCCTCTATCTCAAGTTCTTTCATATCACATTCTATTCCAGATTAATGTTTTCTTGTTGCTGCGGCTTTCCTGTTTAAATGTTGCTTTTGCATATTTATCAATACCAAATAACATTCTTATATCATCTAAGTTTTAACCTTTTTTAGTTCTTTCAGTTCCTTATCTGATGAATTATACCATTTTAAGACTTCAACAACAAGTCGATTCTAAGATGGCCGCCAGTTAGCACATACTTTAGCTTGCTCTAATTACTAGCTACGAATGTAAACTCATCTAAAGCTACTGCTGCTGCAAAAATCTACAAAAAATCATCTCTTGCGAAAATCAGTCTATTTCCCTATCTGTGAGAATCTTATTTTCAACTTCTGAGTTAAAAAAATAAGAAATGCATACCTTGAATCTGGGAGGTAAGTAAGCAGTGATACCTGTACATGTGTTTGGGCCTGCAATTAGCAAGTAGCAACTATAAAGAAGAAAAGAAGCAAGTTTTCACACAACAAAGAAATAATGGAACAAATGGAAACACACACTTCTAAGACAAGAATATCTCAAATTGTATCTCCTGAGAAAGAAATTAGCATTAAGAGGCAGAAAACTAACAACAAAACTGAAGCTGGAAAATATCAACTGAAACCAAAAAGTGAACAATTATTTGAAATGGAGGAAGTAAAAGCAGCCTTGATACCTTTGCAAACAGAAATACAATCTTTCTCTTCAAAACTCACAGTGTTTAGAAACAACTTAGATCAAGTAATGACCAGACTAGATAAAAATGAGGCTAGAATACTGTCTGAGCAATGAGACAAAGATAAAAGAAATACAGAAAGCTACCTCCATTACTGAAAGCTCAGTCAAAGACGTACAACAAAAACTGATTGATCTTGAAGCTAGATCAAGCAGAAATAATGTATTGATCAGAGGCATCCCAGAAAAGTATGAACAACCCCAGCTAACTAATGTGGCAAAATAAATCTTTGATCTTCTTCTTGATAACAAAGAACTATCTCAAACAATTGTCATTGAAAGAATACACTGAGCTTTAAGAAAATCTCAAACCCTGGATGCCCCTAGACAAATATATGTAAGGATTCTAAATGCTTCACATGCTCAAGCAATAATTCAGTTGCAAAAAAAAAAAGAAAATACATTATATGGAAAGGCTGCAAGACAATTTTTGCTCAGGACCTGCCTCTACAAATCAAACAACTAAGACAAGTTCTATTGCCTTACTGCACTTAGTAAGCAAAAATATAAGATTTCAAATGAAATATCCAGCGACTCTACACTTTCAATATAATGGCTTAAATTATGCAGTAAAAAACAATGAAGAAGGAAAAACGGCTTTTCTTAAACCCTTGAAAGAATTACCAAACAAAATGACATGATAAAATATGCTTTTCGCCAAAAACGCATCTAATACAAAGAATCTATCCATCTAAATATTAATTTATGCTAAACTGAATCAAACAACAAGGTAAATTACTTAAATTACCTTCTTTCTACTTAAATCCACTGCTTTCCATTTAAACGTTCTAAATCCAGACCTAGGTGTATCTCCATGCCACTGCGAAAGGACTACAAACTCCCATAATCCTTTGCGACTGCAAATCAGGAAGAATAAGCAAACTGAGGTCAAAGGAACATCTACGGCATCCATCTAAGCCCAAAACAACTCTGAAAACCCACGTTTGCCTAAGAAAACAAAAGTAAGGCTTCTACATTTCTGAAACCTTTGGAACTGTATCCTAAAGATTAAAAAAATGGAAGAATCTCGTGCCAAGATCGGAAGGTAAATCCAGCCTAGAATTAAGTGCAGCAGCCTAAACATTTATTTACAATATAAATATATATGTATTTGTTTTTTTTTTCCTGAATATATACAAACTGGACAAATAAAAAACCTTCTGGGTCAGATGCTGTAGCAGATGCTGTAGCTGCAACAAATAACTAACCCTTATTAGGTCCTATAAAGTATGAAGTTGGGTTTGTTTTGCTTTATTTTCTTTCTTTTTTTATTTGTATATTTTTATTTTTAAATAAGTATGCATCAAAAAATGTAAACATATCAATCTAGATCAGCAGAGACTATGAAAGACTCTTGATATTAGTGTCTGATCAACACTATAGATCTTAGATGTATATGTGCTTTATACATATAAAATAAATGGATAATTAGGACTATCACTGACCTTTACTGTAAACACTGGCCCAACAAGTAAGAACTGCTGTATACTAAAAGAAGGATTGTGTTTGAAATCATCAAAATAAGGAACATACAAATAGAAAGTGACAAACTATAACAAGTCATAATCAATATGTGCATGTAATCGTTTTCTTTGTGTGAATTTGAAAGAAATGCTACAGTATTTTTTTGAAATGTACTATTTAAAGATTGCCTATTAAATTAGATATTTCAGTCTTAGTTAAAGGCAGTTTACAAAATGCTCAGTCTAATTACTTTCAAATGAAGAAAGGGTTATAAATCATATTTCCTGCTATTACATATGTTTTGTTTGGACAAACTGTTATGTGTGTTGCTGTAATTTTGCTGGGACTTAGAATGACAGGAACTTTTTGTAATATAGTTGTAAATGTTCTGTTTAACTCTCTTTCAGTTAGTGGGTTAGCATGGGTATGCACGGGGTGGGGGGGGTCTGAAAGGGAGTGGTGTCACACATATATACATATTATCGACCTGTACCTACAACTCTAAGAAATTTTTAAAGTTATATATGTCCCTAAATATTTCTGTTAGCTCAGAAAGTCAGCATTCTGTTTAATATATCTTTTAGATGATTTTTGTAGATTCATGGAATGTAAAGGGCTTACAAAATAAGACAAAGAAGAATATATTAATGCATTTAATTTTTAAATCTAAGGCAGAGATAGCATTCGTTCAAGAAACGCATATGTTGAAGGAACAATGGGAGAAAGATACAAAAAAAAGAAATGGGTGAAACATATTGTTGCTGCTGGTGACAGTACAGCTTCTAGAGGAGTTGCTACAATAGTTAAAAAATATTTTGATGGCACTATAATGAAGAGCAGCTACGACCCAAATGGTAGATGGTGTTATTTTACTTGTGAACTGCCTATATTTAAAAAACCTTTCTTAGTCCTAAATGTATATGTCCCATGTTTGCATCAATTAACCTATCTATACGAGATATATAGAATTCTAGAGAACTTTCCTATTTATATATCATAGGAGGAGACTGGAATATCATAATTAATCCTGAAGTAGATATAGCAAATAAAGATAACAAGCAACCTGTTCAACTTGCTACATTAATAGCTGAAATAATGGAAGATTTTAAGCTAGCTGACCCATTTGAAAACTATAAAAATAATCCATCTACTAGTAAATTCACTTATTTTTCATCATACCACAAGTCCTGGTCTAGAATAGACATATTTTTAATATCTGAAACTTTACTAAATAATGCAGTTACCTACAATAGTGAACCTAGAACAATATCAGATCATGCAAAAATAAACATTACAATACATATGGTTAGCTCATTGCAAAAATGCCAAACACTAGCTAACTGGACGTTAAATACTAACTTATTAAATGATAAAGAAATCTCACAGGGAATCACTGACATTCTTACTCAAGCTAAAAATAACCTAGAGGTAACAGATATACCATATGACATTCAATAGCAAGCAACAAAAGCCACTATTAGGGGAATACTAATCCAAAAAGCCACTCGCTATAAAAAATTAAACAAGGAAAAAGACATAACATTAGAATCAAAATTAAAAAGTAGAGTCAGAATTACAAATTAAACATTCACCAGAACTCGAAAGTCAAATGGTTACATTACAAGGACAATTACATGAAATTTAATCACAACAGTACACTATCAGTGAAATTAAACTTCTCCACAAATATGCCGAATGGGCTCAATCCCCCTCAAAAGTGTTGGCAAGAATCATAAACATAAAAAACCCTACCAAAATAAAGCAATTAAATTATAATAACAAAACTCTAGATATGGACAAATAGATTATAATGGTTTTTGAAAAGATTTATCAAAAACTATATGGCCCACACAACCAATTTAATTAATTATTATTCCATCAATTCACAGAAGAATTGCAATTTCCAGTACTGAATGAAGCACAAATAAATAATTGTAATGCCCCTATAAATGTAGAGGAAATCATTGCTGCGGTAAATAAGTTAAAACCAGGTAAATCACCAGGGCCAGATGGGTACATGGCGGAGTTCTGTAAGACTTTCAAAAAACAATTAGCTCCGATACTATTGAAAGTATATGAATATGTAATAAATATGGTATCAAAGACCTGTATATCAACAACTCAGAAAATATACTCATACCAAAACCCAAATCTGATGCATCAAATCCTAACAATTACAGGCCGATAGCACTCATAAATATTGATATCAAAATTCTATCTACAGTCTTAGCTATCAGAATCAAACAAATCTTATCTCTCATCATATTTTCTGAACAACTAGGTTTTATGAACAACAGACAGGTATACGATAATACACTCACTATTGAGTCAATCATTAGTTTAAAAGCGAATGATAAATGCCCTAGCTATATACTATCAGTAGATGCATCTAAAGCTTTTGACAGAGTAAACTTTGATTTTCTGTTAAAGATACTCAAGAAATTTAGCATTCCTGAAGAATATACAAACATGGTGAGGGCTTTATACAATAATGCTACGACAACAGTATCTATAAATAAAAAGCAATCAAAACCTATTCAGATCACTAACGGTACAAGGCAAGGATGCCCACTATCACCATACCTGTTCAATATATACATTGAACCTCTTCTTCTTAAAATATCACAAAGAACTTTCCACCATCTTATGAATATTTCAAAAATCCCAATAAAGTTTACAGCTTTCGCTGATGATCTTAATATTTACTTTGAATTCCCTAATACAGATTTAAACAAAATCTTAAATTCCATTGAAAAATTTTCAAAGGTATCTAATTATACCATTAACCCAAACAAATCAGTTATATTCTGTTTGAATACTCTAGGACATAAGGAATTCTATTTCCCTGAAACTGAAATAAAAGTCAGTTATAATCTCAAATATCTGGGTATCATATTCACTCACCCCCAATCTGATTTGACTAAAAATAATTTGTTTAAAACCTGGGCTAATATCACAGAAGACACTAAAAGATGGTTAAATCTTAATCTCTCTCCACTATCTAAGGCGGCTATAGTTAAAATGAATATTCTCCCAAGATTATTGTTTCACTTTAATGCTATTAATCAAAATATATCAAATAATTTCTTTTCCAAACTTGAAACACTACTAGGGAAATGTATTTGACATCCAAAAAATACAAAAATAAAATACTCTAGATTAACATTACCCAAACAGAAGGAGGTATAGAACTACCCAATTTTCAAACATACTATGGCATAATAAACGCTAGTCGAATTATACAAATAGCAAATTTTGAACCCTCTAACAAAGCATGGTATCCACTATGGATTAAAATATATTACAATCATTTATTTTATTTTATTTTACATTTGTTGACCGGGCTGGTCTAGCTGGATACATGTCCATTTTCAGTAGAGGCCCGGGGAGAAAAGCTCCACATAGAGATACATAGTAGTACAATTACATAAAAGAAGTTATACAGTGTTAAGAAAAAATATTTAGGAAATGTAAAATAGTACAGTCAAAACGAAAATCCCCTTTTTTTTTTTTTTATGGTATTCCAGTTCATAGGTTACAGTGATAATTTATGCATAAAATGCTTATAATTAGTGTACGTAGGATAGATTGTAAATATTTCATATGAAGACATGAAGTCTTATCAAATGTAAACCCTAAAGCAATACCCTTTTTAAATTCTAAGACATTAAGGTATTTTAATATCCACCCCATAATCATAAGAAATACATTACTATTTCAAAAGCTGGTATCCTCCATAAATCTTAAGGATACTTTGTTACTAGGACAACCAATACACCTAAATCCTAATATTAAATTAAACAACACTATGATAAACCTGAATCAATACCCACTAATTAAAAACACCACTGTATGGAACTTCTACCAAGTCAAAAGCCTTTCATTTGAAAATATTAGGCAAAGATTAGAAGCAAATAAAAGTTATAACACCATAATCAACCAATTACTATACCTGATCAACACAATTACTACAAATGTTAAAATAGACAACCAAGACATGCAGCTATATCAACAAATGATTAACCTGTTGCTTTCGAGATCCAAAATGTTATCAAACACATATAGATTAATAACAAGAATTAGATACCAAGATGCACTTCTATATTCAGAAATTTGGGAAGGAAAAATAACATGATTACTGTTAAACAAAAATCTGCTGCAACTGAACTCACTTTGAAATTAACCCCTCTCAAAATACTAATTTATACCCAAATTATGATTAACAATAATGCCTATCACACACCATTTTTTCTAAGTAAAAGTAATACTTCTCACTCTCCTTATTGCCCCACATGTCCAAACAGCGTAGCTGACACCCTTCATATTTTTTGGAGCTGTAAGAATGTTTACAAATTATGGTGTTCATTAAGAACCAAGTTAGAAAAAAGGGATACACTAAATCTACCCTGTCATGTGAAATTGCAATTGTGCATGTATTCCCCACCAACTTTTCATATGAAAACAAACACATCATAGTAACATTGTTTGCAATGATGAAATCATACATAGCTCAAAATTGGTTAGATAGAACTAAAATTACATGGGAAGAATTTAAAGGAATGGCTATAAAATACATATTAGCCAGCAAACTAATTACATGAAACCAAAAAAAAAAAAAACTATCCTAGTATCAGAAATATTGGAAAACGCTTATAGAAATCTTAAGGTAAAACTGGTTTATGTACAAGGGACTACAGCATCATTATTACTCTAAGTAAATAAGGAAAATGAAAGAAAATCAATATTGCAAAATTTGTACCCATTTTAAAATTGGATAGGTCTAGGAAGTGTAAATAAAATGAACATTCTGAGGTGACATCAACTGTATATAGTACATAGTACAAGATACAATTTAAGTTAAAGTTAGGTAGGGTAGAATATCTTGATGCAACTGTTTTTATGTCAGATTCTATTATAATTAAAATATTGCAGAGTAGATTTTGTCTTACAACTTAATGAGAACAGCTTGAATGTTAGTTAATTCTGCATATTGATAACTGAACACTGATGGTATATGTCCTGTATATCTTATTGTGCTTCTTGCAAATTGATATTCCATGTATCTTGTCCTTATTTATTTCTGTTTTATTCTTCTTCTTCTTGTATTAAAAAAGAGGAAAATTTAATAAAATATATATTTGAAAAAAAAAGACTTCCAACAAATAGTAGATAAGATGTCTTTAAAAACGGTTGATTTCTGAAAGCCAAACTGTAACCATGGACTAATCTGTTTAGGAAATAGCTTGAGAACAACACAAAACAGCAGCGGTGAAAGACAATCACTCCTGAAATATCCCCTTTGAATTTTTATTTGTGGGATAATACTTTGTCATGGCTCAACTGCAAAGCTCTGCGACTGTTTCATGGTCACTGTAATGTAATTGATTAATGTAAGGTGTGTCTTATACATCTGTAAACAGACCTTTATCCTTGAATGCGGGATGCTGTCAAATGCTTTTTTTGTAATCCATCTATGCCATACCTAGATTCTTGCTCCTTTGTACAGTTGTCCTTTATGACTGTGTTTAGCAACAACTGATTCTTTGTTCCACATGGCTTTCTTTTGTTACCCTTTTGTTCTGTTGCAGTAAATGATTTTTTTCTGAATGACTATAAACTCTGTCTGAATTAATTTTATTGTTTAACTTGTGTATTGTTAGGAGGCAAGTTATCGGTTTATAGGTTTTAGGAAGTCTTGCAGGTTCTCACTCTTAAGGAAGAGTATCATTTTTCCTGTCATTAACCAGTTTGTTGTCTGTTCAGGATGTGCATAAATAATTCTTACTCAGGGCTAAATCTTTGTGTATGTCTGTCTGTTATTTAGTGAGACTGATGTGCCCTTATGGCAAACTCAATCTGGAGAGAAGGGAAACTGTGGTGCATTATGGGGGCTAGTTGAGCAGTTTTAGAGCCTACGAGATTCTTAAAGGTGCGGAGTGACTGATGCTTGTGGCTAAGCAGCACTAAGGATGAAGTGGACAAATGTGGATCATTAAGATCTAACATTGTGGTAAATACATAATTCTCATTTATGTAGTTAAATGCATTACATGCCCTGTTTTGTTATGTTGGGAATACTGTTTCTAATTTTAAACCCTGAGATGCAGGAAATATTTTAGTTATGCAAAAATGAAATTGTAATAATTCCCCATACAGATATATTTGTGTAACAGATGCTATGCATACTTTTTTATCTCAGGTGGTGCAGGTTAGCTTTATCACTGAGTGGTTCAGGAGGTGATTTAAATGATTAATTACATAGATTATGCTGAGTACACGTCAAGGGCCATAGTGTGATTCTAAAGAAAACCTGGTTCAAATAAAGATTGATTCTTAAAATGTATGTTAAAAAAGGTTTTAAGAAATTAATTGTTGCATTAGCATCAGCTGTGGGTAATGACAGTGGTGCATTTATTATTTTTATTTTACATTTGTTTACTGGGAAAGTCTGATTGGACACAGGTCCTTTTTCAGCAGAGGCCCGGGGAGAAAAGCTCTTCATACAACATTATTCAATTACAAAATGACAATTTAGTATACATAAGACAATCTGGTATGCATAAAACAGTAACACCTTAGTACACACGATAGGATATATGTCTCACAAACATAATACACTTACATGAAGTGATTACTTTATGTATATTCATTGTTGTCACAAATTACACTGTTAAGTAAGTCTGTGCAGAATATAAAACAAGATTGTAAAGATAAGGATTTAAGCAAAACTATCATGAGTAAAGGTGGAATGAGGGGTTATAGGAGGTAAGGCAAGGGCAAGAGTTAGTTAGTTGGGTAGGAAGTGTGCAAGGACTACAGTTAGTTAGTTTGGGTAGGAAATGTGCTAGGTGAGAATGAGTTAGAGAGAGCAGTAGGATGTGTGAATTACTACCCAGGGCTGTCACAGTTACAGAGCCTTGAGTTCAGTAGGCGTGATTTTAGAGCTGTTTTGAAGGAGGCAGTGGAAGCTGTGGCTGAGGTATTGGGGGAAGGCTGTTCCACTGTTTAGCAATAATGTTGATATAGAGGGATGTACCTGCAGAATTATTGGCTTTAGTCACTTCTAGTAGAAGTTTTTGATTAGATTGAAGGACTGTTGTTTTGGTGCTTGGATGTAGTATGTTTTGTAGAGCTGGGTGATTTTCAGGATACCAAAGCAATTTGTTGGCTAGTATAAGCTGATTATAAAGAATGAGTTGGGGAAGATGTAGCCAGTTAAGTTGTTTGAGAGGAATGCAATGGTGTGTTCTGAATAGAGTGGTTGCAAATTTGGCGATTTTGTTATAGCAAGCTTGCAACTTGGATAGGTCAGATGTTCTTGCATTGGTGAGGATTGGGAAGGTGTACAGAAGAGTAGAGAGTAGAGATGAGATGGGTACATGCAATAGTAGCTCTAGTGCTATTTGTTAGGAACTGTTTATTTCTATATAGTATAGCTATTTTTTATGTACTTTCTTTATAGTAAAGGATATATGTATTTCGAATTTCATGTTGCTGTCAATTTCTACCCCCAGCAGTTTGGTGTGATTGATTGGTGATATGACTGTATTGTTACTGAAGGTGATGTTTAATGTTAGGTTATGTGTTGAATACTGTGTGGGTAGAAAGGTAAGAAGTTTAGTTTTGTTAGGATTTAGTGTTAGTTGTGAGTCAGTAAGCATCTTTCAACAGTGAGAAAGGCGGATTGTGTTTGTTGATATAGTACTTGGTGGGGGGAGCACAGATTAGTGTGGAATCATCTGCATATTGGATGAGTGAGACCTGTAGTGTGGATGTATGAAGGTTATTGGTGAAAACAGAAAACAGCAGTGGTCCAAGAATGGAACCTTGTGGGACTCCTAGTGAGACTGGTAGAAGAGGAGAGAGTTCTAGGTGCCATCTGACTGCCTTTTGTCTGCCTGTTAAGTAACTCCTAAACCTGGAAATGGTAGAAGAGCTGAGATTTAGTTCTGAAAGAGTGCTGATGAGTTTATCAGGATTAACCATATCAAAAGTCTTGGAAAGATCTAGAAAGATAGCCTAAACAAATTTTCCATTGCTTTTGTGGTTGTTTACTGTCTGAGTGAAGGACTCGAGGGCAGCAGTGGTGCTATGGGATGGTCTAAAACCATGTTGTGTTTTGGTGAGTAGATTATTAGAGTGTAGGTATGTCATGATTTGTGTGTGTACACACCCCTCAAGGATTTTGGAGAGGGGAGAGAGTATGGCAATTGGTCAGTAGTTAGTAAGTTCTTTAGAGTTGCCCCCCCTTGTGAAGTGGAGTGATGTATGAGCTGAGGGAGTAGGTTTTCTGATATGGGGTGATTAATGAGAATTGCTGCAGGATATGCAGTTGCTTAAGTGGCAATTTTTAAGAATTCAGCTCGTAATCTGTCAGCGGAATGAGGTGTGGATTTTAGTTTGCTAAGCAGTTTTTTAATTGTGGGGATGGGGACAGGTTGAAGCGTAAAGTGCTGTTCATTATTATGTTTTTTCGGTGACTTAATACAAGTAGAATGGCTTTGAGAGTTGGCTAGAGCTAGGATGGATTCTGTAAAGAATTTGTTGAAGTGAATTGCTATACTGGTTGAGCTGTCAGTAGTTACAGGGGGAGGGTTGCCAGTTTTTCCTGGTTGTAGTACTTTGTTGATGTCCAAAAATTTTTAGGATCATTTTGATGCCTAATTTGTGTGTTGTGGTAATTGTTTTGTCTTATTTGATCATTTTCTTTGCCTTATTTCTAAGTGCTGTATATTTTTGTTTAGCATCAAGGATACCTGCTTTCTGCTTTTTGATACATAAGGTGGCTGTAGTAAAGTTCTGAAGCCTGATGAAGTGATTGCATGACAGAAAAGCTTACAATTTTAAACTTTTGAGTTTTTTTTTGTTTTTCCTCTTTGAATCTGTTTTGACTTTGTGTGTATTTTTTATATTTTTAATATTTGGGTTTAGTGTCGATACATACAAATAATTTTAATAGCTACTTTTTACTATTTGTAGTGTGCCTAAAATGGCCCTTCTATCATGTACATTTTTAAGGTAACCACCTGCACTACTCTTGTTATTTTTCGAATCTGCCCCTATACTGTGTACTCCTCAATTTCTTCATTAACATCATGTACCTCATTTACAAGAGTTGAAGAGGAAGAAACAGAACAGCGACATAGTTACAGAGAGCTATATTATGCACAGATAATAAGTTTATTGATACAGTGTTTCACTGCAGATAATGTATTCTTGTTGTTTTCAGCACTTACTTGGTATAAGAGCAACCGTCCACTTACAACAGCTGCAGGAGTCACAGTACTGAATCGTGGACAGATTCTGCAGCTTGACAGTGCACAGGTCTCTGATATGGGTACATATAAATGCAGAGCGATCAATGTTGCTGGAACTGACGAACGATTCTACAACCTACAGGTTTATGGTAAGCACTGTTTAACGAATGTTCACGTATACACCATGTTGTATTACTCAGAAAAGGCTGGTTTGGGGCTTCTTACTTAGGACACACATAGTGCATCAGACTTACTTCTTCCTCTACTGTAAACATAATATTTGAAGAATCTGTACAATAAAATAGGACTATTTCTGTGGTTGTGTACTTTGTCTCTCTTCTCATCTTTGTACGATTACCTCAATCAGTAAAACAGTGGTGCACTGTCTTATTAAATGCAGAGCCTTTTGTCGAATCTCCTCTGCCCACTCCATCCCCTTAAGAAGGAAGCAGTGTTCAAGTACTTACCATTCTCTGCCCAATATTCACCACTTAAAGAGATGTGTGTCAACATTTTGATATTGCTGCTGGTTTTGAAATGCACTTTATTGGCTTATGTATCCCAAAAGTTAAAACTACTTCTTTATATATGCAGACTGTCTGGATAAGAAGGGAGTAAATGTCTGAGAAACAACTGTGCTTGTTTGAAAGCTGTGCAGCTATGCTTCATTTGAGTGCATTCATATTATGCGAACATAAATTTTGAAATATGACCTCTAGCCTGCATCCTTCTTATAGTTACTTTGTGGTATGCAAACAAAATTCAGCCATATTGATTTCCATTTAATGTCTAATTTTGGGCAGTTCATAAGGAGAGCACGTCTGAGTTCATATTTCCCCTAGGAGAGCCTTCTGTACTGTGGCTACAAATGCAGAACCTTATCCTTTCTTTCTTGTTTGGTTGAGTGGTGTAGCAGGCAGACAGCCTACTGTGGGCTATGTGATGCACACTGTGAAATAAGGACTGCGGTTGGTAGATTGTGTGATACAGGTTGTGGATGGTGGACTTTGTGATGTAAATTTTGGATGTTAGATTGCAGGTTGCCTGTTATGTGCTGTTGGCAGACTTTAAGCAGTGGACTCTGGATGGCAAACAGTATATTAAGGGCTGTCAGTGTCAGACTGTGCGCAGTTTGTTACTTATAATACACTGATTCCCTATGAGAAGTGCCAGACCTGAATTTGTGAAGTCCTAACACTTTGAAAAAATAAGCTGCAAGTCAAACAAATATCAGCAAATGTTAAAACTCACTAGTACACTTTTAAAGTGTTTATTTTTCCAGAAGGCTTCATCCCCTTGCATCTCCCTGATGTGAGCGGGAGGGCTTTGTACTCCACATTCCCACTGCATATATATAGTAACAACAAGACTGACATGACTGATATATATATATATATAGAGAGAGAGAGAGAGAGAGAAAGAGGGAGAGAGATTCTGTCATTTGCACTTTTAATCCCTCTATTTTGAGGGACAGTTACTGTCTTCAGAATTTCATCAGGTACTGTGGCAGACTGTCTGCTAAGCATGGTGCATTGTGAACTGTAAGTGGTAGACTCTGTGGGCTGTGAGCAATGTGTTGTGAATGTCACAGTCCCCTGCAAGCTGTGCATGGCAGGTTATGTGTTGTGGGTTGTGGCTGGCAGACTGCTCTATACTGTGTATGGCTTACTGTGTGGTCTATGGCTGGCAGACTGCTTTGTGCTGAGTATAGCTGATTATATGCTGTGGGCTGTGGCTGGCAGACTGCTGTGTGCTGAGTATAGCTGACTATATGCTGTGGGCTGTGGCTGGCAGACTGCTCTATGCTGAGTATGGCTGACTGTGTGGTCTATGGCTGGCAGACTGCTCTATGCTGAGTATAGCTGATCATATGCTGTGGGCTGTGGCTGGCAGACTGCTCTGTGTTGAGTAAAACTGACTGTATGCTGTGGGCTGTGGCTGGCAGACTGCTCTGTGCGGAGTATGGCTGACTGTGTGGTCTATGGCTGGCAGACTGCTCTGTGCTGAGTATAGCTGATTATATGCTGTGGGCTGTGGCTGGCAGACTGTGCTGAGTAAAACTGACTATATGCTATGGGCTGTGGCTGTCAGACTGCTCTGTGCAGAGTATGGCTGATGTGTGGTCTATGGCTGGCAGACTGCTCTGTGCTGAGTAAAACTGACTATATGCTGTGCGCTGTGGCTGGCAGACTGCTCTGTGCTGAGTAGAGTATGGCTGACTGCATGCTGTGGGCTGTGGCTGGCAGACTGCTCTGTGCTGAGTATGGCTGACTACATGCTGTGAGATGTGGCTGGCAGACTGCTTTGTGCTGTGTATGGCTGACTGCATGCTGTGGCTGGCAGACTGCTCTGTGCTGAGTACAACTGACTATATGCTGTGAGCTGTGGCTGGAAGATGACTCCATGCTGAATACAGCTGACTGTATCCTGTGGGTTTGTATGATTAGAGTATCAACTGTTGAATTGTAGACTATATATTTTTGCACTGGATAGCTCACTGTGTACTATGAAGTGTAAATATCAGGGTGTATGTTGTGTGCTATGCATGGCAGCTTGTATGCAGTGTACTGTGGATTGTGAAATGTGGTGGTTTCCTGTAGATGATATACCATATACCATAGACTAAGGACTGTGAGGTCTGGAGTGTATGTTGTGAATGACAGACTGCAGGTAACAGATGACAGCCTGTATGTTGTTTTGTTGTGGAAGGCAGGCTGTGTGCTGTAGATGACATACTCTTCTCAGATATATGGATGGTTGTCTGTATGTTCTTAATGACATGCTACATATGCTTTGAGCTTTAGACTGTGTACTGTGAATGGCAGACTGTATGCTTGCTGTGGGTAGCAAACTGTTTGCTGTATGCTATAGAGTTTGAGCTGTGGATGTTAGACCATATGTTGTGAGTTGTATGTGGCAGACTAAGGTGTGGGATGTAGATGACAGGCAGTACGTCTTAGGCTTTAGATTGCAGACTGCATGTTGCCGATACTGATGTGAAATGAGAACTGAAATTGCTGTCTGTGTGCTGCCTGCATGTTACCCACCCCATTGATTCATGGAACAGGAATGAGGAAGGATGTGCTTTAGTGGCTCATCTTTGGAAAAAGACGTTTGGCTCCTGAAACTCTACATGGTGTGCAACTGTAACTAGATACACTCATCTGGTAGACAACTGTTTCACCAAAGCCCACTTAGCTTGGACCAGTCTGTCAAATAAAGTTTATGTGCCTCAAAAATTAAACTTTCTCTAAGGTTTTCAGCCCCCAAATTAATAGTGATCAAGTGCAGGTGTTGGGGGTTCTCCCACTACACCTGGGGAATGGCGACAAAGTTTTGCACAGAAAGCAATAAAGTGTCATTCCACACCAGGTTAGGTCCACAAAACAACTTTTATTATGAAAATAAAAACTTGAGTAAGGACTTTCATCATCTATCAAAGACTGCATCTTACTATTTATTTGTATGTTATAGGATGTAAGCAGAGTCTGATAAAGTCTTTGATAGTCAAAAAAAGTGCTTACTCTAGTTTGTATTTTACTCAGTAGTTGAAAGATTTAACATTTCCAACACACTTGTTTTTTTCTTTGTTGCAAACAGCTATCAAAGACTTAGAGAAGAAACTTTAGAAGTTTTGATTTTTGCAAGTAGATAATGGATGTCCTTCAAGGATGCATCTGCAGTCCTAACAAATGGGTTGTCCTGTCGTCAGGCAGCCCTTCGGTCGGCCGGATTCCAAAGTCTGGGTCTGGCCTCGGCTGGTGTCGCACTTCACCCGACGTCATCTTTGCTGGTCTTCGGGTATAAAGGCATCAGCCGACGCCATTTTCCTCAGTCTTTCTTGCCGCGTGGCGCCCGAAGCAGAAGCTGTTCGCAAGTGCCGGTCGGTCAGATCCAGCGATTATTACTACCGAATACTACTTGAAGACTTCTAAAAAGCTAAGTACCCCGTTGGGGACTCTTTCTTGCCTCAGCCGATGTCAGAAAAAGTGAATAACTGTTTAACTTGTGGGAAACAAATACCTCATAAAGATTTCCACTCTTACTGCTTACCTTGTTTAGGCCCAGACCACGACGTAGCAGCTTGTTTAGCCTGTGCTTCTTCAACCGGCAACGCTTAGGCGCCGGTCGGAGTTTGCTGAACAGTTTTTCAGATCAGACTTTGCGTACATTATGCCGTCGGATCCTCCGACTGCTCAAATTGTTAAGAAACGCAAAGAAAAGGACCGACACTCGCGGTCCGCGGTTTCAGCCGAAACCACGGTTAAGCAAACCGCGAGTGTCTCGGTTTCGGCCGAAACCGAGCAAACGGTTCAATCTACAGCCGAATCCATGACTACTACCGAGGCCCCTTCTACCGTAGCTGAATCGGCCTCCGAAGTTTTGCCTACTACTGTGGTTTCTCAAGAATTATCGGACACCATCCCTTTGGATGTCTCTACCCCAGCACGTGGTGCTGCTAGGCCTCCTGCAGCCATGTCTATAAAGGCCTTTGCGAGGGCTAAAGCAGCCAAAACTGCTAAGTCAGTGCCTGTTAAGCCCCCCTCACACAGGCCCAGCTCCAGTTCCCAAATGCTTACTCCGGCAGAGGATCTCATCTCTTTGATAAGGGGATCCCAATCTCACCCAGACAGGGCCTCTCAACCCCCAGAAAAGAGACCTAGAGCAGAGCCCCCTGAGCCAACTTCCTCTGCTGACTCTTCTGATGATTCAGACTTTACAGACCATCCAGAGGCTCCTCTTTCTACTTATGAAGATTCTGATGCTGAAGAATCTATTCCTTCTGCCTCTCCACCAGAGGAATTTTCCTTCGGGGAAACCTTACATGCCATGAGAGAGCAATTCCAATGGCAGGGTCAAGATTTCTCAGATTCAAGAAAAAGGCTTAGGACCTTTTACACTTACCGCATAGGCCCTTAGCTATACCTCCAGTTCTTCCTGTTGTGGATGATGCCTTTAATGATGTTTGTACTGCTCCTGATACTTTACCTCCAGCCCCTGCTAAGCCCGATAGGTTTTACAGGGTACGGACACTCATCACCACCTATACAAGGCTCCTTTTGCAGATCCTGAGACTATCTCCCAGGGGCCTAAGGCAGTAGCTTCGACCTCAGAAAAAACCCTCTCCCTTCTGATAGGGAATCCAGGTCCTTAGAGAGATGGGGTAAGAAAGTATACACCTCTGCTACTCTCTCAGCTAGAGCTCTGAACTGTCAGTTTCATATGATCCAATACCAAGAGTTTATGCTTGATCAGTTAACTAAGAAACTGTCCTCTGATGATTCCTTAGATAAGAAATATGTTTTAGAAATGGTGAATAACATTCAGCAGGTTAGTAACCATTCTTTAAAATGTGGCTATGATGCACTGGAGGCTTCATTTAGATCAGCCATGACTGGCACAGTTATAAGAAGGCATGCATGGTTGAAAGAACAGGCCTTACCGGATCATGTTAAAACAAAGCTATTAGATGCTCCTATGGATAAGGCCAGTCTATTTGGTTCTCCTGCCCAACAAGTAATGAAGAAAATGGAAGAAAAGGCAAAATCTGTACAAACAGTTAAAGATTTCTTACAGGTCCAGCCCCAAGGTTCAGCAGGAACTGGCCTTCCAAAAATTGGTCCTTTCCAGACTCCTCTAAAAATCAGAGAGGCAGGAATAGACGTTCCAGAGGCAGAAACCAATCCAGAGGAGGTGCCTACAGGGGACGCCAGTGGCAAGGCAATAACCAACGAGGCACGGATACAACCACTACCACTGCAACAGGACAATCACAGTGACTTGACTCTGACACCGCCTACCAGGGAACAAAAAGCAGCACCCTTAGGTGGAAAGTTAGCCTTATTTTCAAAAAACTGGCACTATATCACAAGAGACAAGTGGATTTTGCAAACTATAGACCAAGGCTACAGGTTTCATTTCCACACATTACCCGTAAAAACAGGAATGCCAAACCTACCACCAAATCAAAGGACAGAAGCCCTTCAACAAATAGCTCAATTAACAAAAATGAGAGCTGTGGAAAGGGTACCACCTACAGAACAGGGCAAGGGATTTTACTCCAGACTCTTCCTAGTACCAAGAAAAGAGAAAAGTTGGAGACCTATTCTCGACCTGTCCACTTTAAACACATTCATCATTGTTCCAAACTTCAAAATGCTGACCCTACAGCAACTTCTTCCCATGCTGGGCAAGGAGTATTGGCTGGTAACTCTAGATCTCAAGGAGGCATACCTGCACGTCCCCATACGACCAATTTGCAGAAGATACGTCAGATTTCTTGCAGGATCAGAGCATTATCAATTCTCAGCATTGCCCTTTGGCTTATCTACTGCGCCCAGAGTGTTCACGAAATGCCTGGCATCAGTAATAGCTTATTGCAGGCTTCAGGGAATCCAAATTTATCCATACCTGGACGACTGCCTGATACAAGCGGACAACAAAAGCAAACTGACACAAGACTTACAAAGAGTCATTTGCTTACTGCAAGCCCTGGGATACACAGTCAATTTAAAAAAGTCAAGACTGATTCCATCCCAAGCAAGAACATTCTTGGGTGCAACATTGGACACAGTAAAACAGATGGCATTCCTAACTGCAGAAAAACAAGAACAACTTCCTCTTTACTTCTTGGCATTAACAAAACAGAGCAAACTAACAGCAAGAAAAGTACTGCAGGCCTTGGGCTTCATGGCATCCTGCATAATCTTGGTCCCCCATGCCAGACTGCATATGAGAAAGCTACAGTGGTACCTAAAGAATTTATGGTCTCAGCACAAGCACAGCTTAGAAACCGAAATACCACTAATCCCATGCCTGAAGGAAGAGTTCCTATGGTGGGCTCAGGCATGCCAGTCAAACCCAGGTTTGTCTTTCCACAACATTCAAACAAACCAAACCATCACAACGGACGCCTCAGACCTCGGATGGGGGGCCCACATGCTGGACAAGTGCATTCAAGGCTTATGGACTCCAGATCAGCTGCACCTGCACATAAATCAAAAAGAAATGCTGGCAGTAAAACTGGCAATCCAGAATTTCAGACCATTCCTCAAAGAAGGCCAATTGATGATAAGAACAGAGAACACCACAGTCATGTGGTACATCAACAAACAGGGAGGCACTCATTCATACCCCCTATGCCGAATGGCTATGGACCTATGGAATATGGCTCTGAGCTACAACATTCAGTTACAGGCAATTTTTGTACCGGGAAAAGAAAACACCCTAGCAGACATGTTAAGCAGGACTACCTCTGATGCTCACGAATGGATGCTACACCCGGACATCTTCAAGGCCATCACAAAGAAATGGGGAATGCCACAAGTAGACCTATTCGCATCCCCACTCAATCACCAGCTCAAGAAATTCTGCACAAGGACATACCACCCACTTGCTTGGAAGGTGGATTCTCTGTCCTTCAATTGGAAAGACCTAACAGCATATGCATTCCCACCTCTTCCTTTGATGCACAAGGTACTACTGAAAATCAAAGAGGAACGTCCAAGGATAATTATGATAGCTCCAAACTGGCCAAGACAACATTGGTATCCACTACTGAGGAGCATGTCTCGGGGAGAAGCGTGGACACTGCCCCTGATTCCATTGATGTTAACTCAGAGCAACTACAACATCCTGCATCCAAACCTGAAAACTCTACAACTAACTGCCTGGAACATTACATAAGAGCAACTAACCCGGATTTATCCCAAAGGGTTAAAGACATAATCCTTGAGGCCCGCAGACCTTCAACAAGAAGGAACTATGCAGGAAAATGGAAAAGGTTTGTCATTTGGAGTACTGAAAGAGGAAAAGATGTGTCAAAGGTAGATATTGCCAACATCCTGGAGTACTTGGCAGAGCTTCTTCATACAGGCCTGTCCTATTCCTCCATCAAGATACATGCATCAGCTATTTCTGCAGAATACAGCTTGATCCCCCTGTCTTCTCACATCCTCTACTCAGGCAGTTCCTGAGAGGAATTAAGAATGTAAAACCTCCTAGGAAACCACCATTGCCTGCATGGGACTTGAACTTTGTGCTACAAAACTGACACTCCTCCATTGAACCAGCAGCAACAGCAGATCTTCAACACCTATCCTGGAAAACTGCTTTCCTACTGGCAATTACTTCAGCAAGAAGGGTTTCAGAACTACAGGCTTTAATGGCAGTACAACCCTTCCTAATCTTCCATCAAGATAGAGTGTCCATGAGAACTAATCCTACATTTATGCCTAAGGTGGTATCCAGAGTGTCTCTAAACCAGGCAATCCACCTTCCTACCTTCTTTCCCAATCCACAGAACAGGGGGGAAAGACTGCTGCATACCTTGGATGTACATAGACAGTTGCGATACTACCTGGACAGAACCAAGGGAAATAGAAAAACTGACCAGCTGCTAGTGGCTTATGCAACAGGAAGGGAAGGAAAAGCAATTTCCAAACAGACAATCTCCAAGTGGATAGGAAATTGCATAAGATTCTGTTACTCCTACCATGGAAAGCAAATTCCACAGAACATAAGGCCTCACTCTACAAGGGCTACAGCCACTACCACAGCTTTCTTACGAGGAGTGGCTACCAAGGACATTATTGAGGCTGCTACTTGGACCTCCGTGCATACATTTGCCAAGCATTATAACTTGCCTCTATACTCTAGATCCCGAGCAGGGTTTGCCACTGCTGTTTTGCAAGGGATCCTAACTACACCATAAATATTCTTCCTCCTCCCCTAGTTTGGCTATGGTATTCTACCCATTTGTTAGGACTGCAGATGCATCCTTGAAGGACATAGTACAGTTTTGTACCTACCATAAATGTAGATGTCCGAACAGGATAGCATCTGCAGTCAGGATTACCCACCCTCCTTCCTCTGTGGTACTCCTAGGGTATTTGCCCACCTAATAGCTAGCTGGGGATCTCTTATGGTGTATTTGTTTGTATATATGTACATACATGTTTATTTTTTGTTTGCCTTCTATTTTTTGGGAAACATTGGCATTTACCCCAAAAAACTTTAGCTATACAAGAGGGCAACTGGCATCTGGGGCAAGAAACACTGAGGAAAATGGCGTCGGCTGATGCCTTTATACCCGAAGACCAGCAAAGATGACGTCGGGTGAAGTGCGACACCAGCCGAGGCCAGACCCAGACTTTGGAATCCGGCCGACCGAAGGGCTGCCTGACGACAGGACAACCCATTTGTTAGGACTGCAGATGCTATCCTGTTCGGACATCTACATTTATGGTAGGTACAAAACTGTACTGTACCTGACATAATGTATAAATCCAACAAAAATCACTTTGAACTCTCCTTTTCACAATACTTTGTTGATTTGTACAGCAAACATGGTTTTGAAACCACGTGTTTGTTGAGTAAAAGAAATAAATATTACATGGACAAGTTAGAAGATGAAATTTATACCTTAAATAATAAAGTTAATGATTTGTTGTTTTCAGCATACAAAGACCAATATGAATATGTCTTTATTACTGTGGACAACCAGACAGACAGATAATATTAAAACTGGGAAAAATAAAAAGATTACTAAGGATTTAATACAGTAGAAGTCCAATGTGGTTTATCTGAAAAAGAATAGCTCTAACATTAATAGTAATGATGACCATGTAGGTGACTTAGTTAACACACAAGAAGATTACACTGTTTCTAACACTAGTAATGTAAATTATAATAATATAAAAGACCAATAAAACAGTTTTCACATTTGTTTGGAAGACCCTTTAGAATTTCCAACACTTTGCAGATCAGAGAGAATAGTAAACTTTGGGGAGACCACAAAGGTTCCTCACAAGGAAAATTCAAGGTCTTCAGCAGCTGTTCTATGTGGGTCAGCTGAAATCACCGTCACCTTATTCTGTTTCATACAGACTACTCAGAGGTAATCTCTGCCTTGCATAAAAGGCAATCTCTGACCCTGCTTTATTGGAAATGCTGCACATCTGGATATGAAATGGTACACGGGTTACTCGCTGTAAGGACCTAAACCTGGCATATGACATCAGTAAAACCTGCTGGAGGGACAGATTTGTCTCCCAGAGGTTACCATGGCTTTGGAATAGACTCCCACTTCCAATCAAACTGAGCACCTCATTGGCCCTCTTCAATCGCAATCTAGACAATTGGTTGAGTAACAATAAATTCACTCTGGGAGTTCCAGCTGTGTCACTGTTGGAAAGGGGCAATAGGTGTTGATCATGGTAACAAGGGTAAATTTGGCTAGTCTTATAAGGGCTCTCGGGCCATTAGCCTAGTAACTTCCTATGATCCTATGACAAACAGAACAAACTGGGGGAAGGAACTGCACAATATGACAGTGGATAATGGCAAAACAAAAAAAGAGGTTACATAAGACGAAACAACTGCAACAGGGGGCGAGGCAGAGGGAAGGGCAGATTGAGACAACAGAAATTGCTATTACCTCTAAATATAATGGTATCCTAAACACTCATAAGGGTTATAACATTTTCAGCTAGGGTCAGTTTGATATCAATTTGCATAATTTCTCTTTATTTGGAAAATGTTTTACTTTTATTTTATGTCAGAGGCTTGATATTGCTGACACACTAGTTGAATTGAAATTATTCACTAGGAACGTGCATTTAGCTATTGTGTTTAAGGAAATGGATGTTATTTGTTCAGGTGATGATGTAAGGTACTAAAAAAAAACTACATACAATTCAGTTATGCATCCTCTAGACCAGGTCTCTGAGAAAGCTTTTGAGATTGATATTTATAAGTATCAAAATAATAGATGTGTATTTAAGGCTTCCAATTTAACAGCAAGTAAAAAAGAAACTTTAAATGTATTAAAACATGATAAACCAATAATGAAATTGAAGCCTGAAAAAGGTGGAGATACAGTCTTCTTTGATTACATGGTAAATATAGGAATTATGTTTGACATGTTACAGGATTCGGAAGTATATTCACACGTTTCTAGAAACAAAGCAAATATTACTTATAAGAAAATTGATGTGTATTTGGAAGACAGCTTCATGAAAGATGTTATATCAACTGATTTGTATAATTTTTTAAAACAACTCCTGTAATTTCAGCAGCATTTCATACCTAAGATCCATAAAAATGTAATAAAACTTTGTTTCAGTCCTGTAGTGGTGGCCCAAGCATCCAAAACGTATTCGCTGATGCTGTTTATTGACAGAATGTTTAAACCTATTTTTCAACATTCATCACACATGCTAAAGGATTTGTGGGATTTTTTTTCGGGGGGGGGGCAAAATAGTTTTTGGGACACCAATATTGGATTTTTAACTATTGATGGTATACATTTATTCATATGTATTCCATAATAAGCAGGAATATAACTATTTAATAAAGAATTACATAGTTTTTTGTCTGGTAAAGAAATCAACTTGATCATACACTTTATGAATACAACCTTGGAAAATTTTATATATATATATATATATATATATATATATATATATATATATATATATATAATATATATATATGTGTATGTATATATATATATATATATATATATATATGTGTGTGTATATATATATATATATATATATATGTACATATATATATATATATATATATATATATATGTACATATATATATTTTTTTTAAGCGGGCTTTATAAGCAAAGGGGTGACTAAGGGGGCCATTTGTGTCCCATTATATGTTAACCTGGTTATGTTTGGTTTGTGAAATGCAGTATATATTTAACAATGAGTATTTTTCAACTTTATTGTAAATTGTACCTAAGATACATTGACATTTATATTTTTTTTATAGGATGGACACAAAAAGATGGCAAAAGAATTTAAATATTATTTACATGGAACAACTGAGTTTCTTTACATACAATTACAATATTAAGGTTAATTATTTAAATATTACAATTACAAAGGTGGAAGGACAATTTACAGCTAATATATATATATATATATATATATATATATATATATATATATATATATATATATAGAAAACCTATGTTCAGTAGTTCTTACCTCCACATTTCTATTAAATATCCTTGTGGACAAAAAAGAAGTTTGGTAAAGGGGCAGTTTATGAGATTGTCCTAAATGGTGTCTGATAATCTTACCTTTGAGGCTGAGGTGGACAGTTTTGAAAAGGTATTTTTAGAAAGCTGTTTTCTGAAGAATTTAATAGAAGAGGTCATTACTGAAATTTCACAAAATAGGATTAGTAAATATGAACCACTGCTGGGTATAGGCTTGGAGAATAATAACCATATAACACATTATAATCAAGTTTTATTTGAAAGAACATTAATACTACAATATAATGGAAGTTCAGTAGAAATAAAAACATAAGAAATAATTGGAATATATTCAAAACAAATGAACTGATAAAATATATTGTGGGAGATTCCCATGTTTAGATAGGTGAGAATCTCAAGAGAATATTCAAGCACAAAAAACGAGGATATTTAAAAAAGGGGGTTGGGTTTAACATAAAGGTTAGGATATTTTCCTTACAGACAACAAGGTACAGCATTTGATTCTCACCATTGAGGGAAATTAGTTCAGCTTAAAATGGCCCACAAAGGCAGTTAGCCTAGTACTCATCTTTGAACCAATGAACCTATGAAAAAGTTACAAGGGTCCACCAAATGTGGGAGGTGTGGTCAGCGTGCTTATATTTTCAGTGGAAACTCAATAACATTAGAGAATATACTTAATAGTACAGTTTATTTTAGATCCAGTAGTTGTGCAACTAGTAAATTAGTTTAGCTTGCCAAATGCTCCATGTCCCACATTCTACACTGGTAAGACTGAGAGTCCCCTGAATAAGAGGATCTATGAACACACCTACGATATTAACAAAAATCACGAGAGAAGTGCTTTGTGCATGCACTTTCAAGTGTCTGTGTGTAAATTTCAAGAAGTTCCATTTTGGTATATTAGATACTCACAAACAAAACCCTTCTTGAAGTAGCTAAGTGTAGACACAGTGCTGGTGAATCCCTCTACTCCTACACAGTTGCTAAATCTGGAATTCTCTTCCACCGGATTTCAGATTGCAAAACAGCAGTTCCATCTTTAAAACCGAATTAAAAGCCCACCTCAGACTCATCTGGCAATGTACCTGTGCTGACCATGGCTAGCCCTACTACCACCATTCAGATATATCTTCCTTTGGCCCTACTCAAAGATCAAATGCATAGAAAAAGAAAACTACCATAACAAGTTGTATTTTTAAATGTATGTATATAACTGTATATAGTATTACTGCACTTTCTTACTCAAATACATTATATTTTCTGCTTTACTACTATACACACTATATATTGGGGTCTATATTAGATGACCGAATGCTTAGGTTAGCGAACGGTGATTAATCAACCCCATGTAAGCGAAAGCTTACAAAACTGAACTGTCAGAACAGCGATTTTTTTTCCAAAGGAAAAAAATCGCTGTTCCAACAAAAAAAGAAAACACTTTAATACATGCTATTAAGTGGAGGGCTTCACCCCCCACACCCCACCCCTACTTAAATATACCAACTCCGAGACCGCACTACAGTGCCAAAAATGGCCAAGCAAATTCTTTCACAGGGAAAAAATTTGTTTACATGCCACTTCGATATTTTGCTCTTTCGGCGTTTACAGCTCGACCAAGTCGCATTCGCTAACCTGCGTCTTCGGTCATCTGATAGGAATCCATATATTGTGCACTTCTGTATCTTCTCTTCATACTATGCCATGATATAGTATTTTTTGCTCTATTAATTTGTACTCATCTCTGACTTTTGTATTCTTATCATGTATGTGAGGTTTTGTATTTTGTAATTTTTTTTTTTTTTTTTTTTTTTATGATTTTCATGTATGTGGAGCTATTCTCCCTGAGTCTCCACTGAAAACGGTCACCTGATTGCCCAGTCAGACCAACCCGGTAATCAAATATAAAATAAATAAATAAATAATAATTATTGTGGATGTTCTTCGTGTTTCACTGTTGCAGTCATTACATTTGGGTAATCTGCTGGCAGGTTGCCCTCAGTTGGCCTGAATTCCAAAGTCTTCGGTCCTGCGTCGGTTGCTGTCTTTTCTTCCATGACGTCAGGTCGTCAGGGGTATAAAATATGCAGCCGATACCATTTTCTTTAGTCTTTCTTGCCGCGCGGTGCCCGAAGCAGAAGCATTTCGCAAGTGCCGGTCGGCCAACTACTGAAATATTCGAGTTTGAGTTTCAGAACCGAAGTCTTCACTAAAGCTAAGTACCCCATTGGGGAAACTTTTTTCTTGCTTTTTATCGATGTCAGAAAAAGTTAATAATTGTATTACTTGTGGGAAGCAAATACCTGATAAGGATTTCCATTTATACTGTATTCCTTGCCTAAGCCCTGATCACAACGTGCTTGGCTGTCGGTTTTGTGCTAGATTTAACCAATGCACTATTAAGCATCAAAGTATTTTGGAAACAGATTTAACTACCCAGAAATGTCGTGGGATAGCAATCCGACTACAGGAGTACATAAAAAACGCAAAGAAAAGGACAGAGGAAGGCAGTCGAGATCCAAAACCGATGACGAAGCTTCTCCTAAGCCAGTCGCCGGTTCGCCAGTACTCAGTCAGGCGCTTTCACAGTCCCTGATACCCGCTACCTTCGAGTCGCAGGCCTCTACCAACACCCATGTGGAGTCCGGCATGCTGCAAAATACTCAAGGTATTGGACCGATGGATGTATCTCCCTCAGATGGGTCCGGAGCCGCTGAGCAGGCACCGGCTTCTGAGAGTGTATTCAGACCTCAACATTTATATATCAAACCGACGACAGCTGCAAAACCAAAGGCAAAGACAACTTCTAAGACTAAAAAACCGATGCTTGAGCCACGTGCACAGGCCTCTATGCCTAAAAAACAGATGATCAAAATGACTGAAGACCTTATTACCTTGATCAGGGGTACCCATCCCCCTCCAGATAAGAGGCCTAGGCAAGACACTGATTATGAATCTTCAGATCAGGTTTCTGTTTCTTCTGATTCTCTTCTGATCAGGAATTATCTATACCTCCCTGTGAGGATTCTGATGCTGAGGAGTCTGTTCCATCTGCATCTCCTCCAGAGGATTATTCATTTGGAGAAACCTTGCATACTCTGAGGGAGCATTTTCACTGGTAAAGTCAAGACTTCTCAGAATCAAAAAAGAGGCTCAGGAACTTCCTTCTTCTCCCTCAGCCAGGGTTGCCAGATGTCCCTATTTGGGCGGGACTGTCCCGAGATCAGCAGCCTGATCCCGAGTCCCGCCCTACCTGTTTAAATCCCGGCCAGCCTCCGCTTTGTTTGTTTTTTTTTTTTTTTTGATTGTCCCATATACCTGGCATACGGGCCAATCAAAAATTGCTAAACACGGAGCTTCTTGTGTTCCGCATTAAACATGAGAAGCTCCGTGTTTAGTGATTTTTGATTGGCCCATATGCCGGTATACGGGCCAGTCAAAAATCGCTAAACACGGAGCTACTTGTGTTGAATGCGGAACTGCAATGCATTAAACACGAGAAGCTCCGTGTTTAGTGCAGAGCGCTACTGAGCTACTGTTCTTTAATGTGGAACTGTGTTCCGCATTAAAGCCCTTTTTTTGTCTTCACTTGCCGTGAGAACTTCTTTTTTTTTTTTTGTCCCTACCTGGGGGGCTGGAAATCTGGCAGTCCTGCCCTCAGCACAAGCCTTTAGCCATTCCCCCTGTTTTAGACATTGTGGATGATGTGTTTTCGGAGTCCAGCTTGACCTCTGACTCCTTACCTCCGGCTCCCGGTAAGCCTGATGGATATTACAGGGTCCCTTACTCACATAAATTTCTATTTAGAAACCCTGTTGCTGACCCTGAAACTATTTCACAGGGTCCAAAGGGAGTTAAGGCCTCAACAGCAAAAAAACCCTACCCCCTCTGACAGAGATTCAAGGGCACTAGACAGATGGGGAAAAAGGTTTATACATCTGCAACCTTGGCAGTCAGGGCCTTAAACTGTCAATTTCACATGCTTAAGTACCAACAACATGTTATGGGATTGCTGAAACAGAAAATGATGTTGATTTCAGAATGTGCAGAAAATAAAGAATTGCATGCAGCTGAACAAGTTGGAAAGCATACTTTGCAATGTGGTTTTGATTCCTTAGAGTTCTCCTGCAGGGCCGCAGTTGCTGGATCTGTGATTAGGAGGTATGCCTGGTTAAAGGAACAAAATTTGCCTGATCATGTTAAAGCTAAATTGCTAGATGCACCTTTACAGCATGATTCTTTGTTTGGTATTAAGGCAGAAGAGGTTTTAAAGAAAATGGAAGACAAAGCTAAGTCTATGCAAACTGTTAAAGACTTCTTGTAAGTGCAGCCACCAAGATTCAGTAGACACTGGCCTACAAAAAATTGGTCCTTTTCTGTGTCAGACAGAGCTCAAAGGGGCAAATCCAGATGCCCAAAGGCTTCCAGATACCAGGCGCAAGATTCATACAGGTCAAACCAATGGGGCACATCTACCTCCAAATCAGGGGAAGATAAAGTGCAAACCTACAGAAAACAGTCCCAATGACTTCCCTCTGCCTACATCAAGCACTTATCTTTTGACAGCACCCTTGGGGGGAAAATTAGCACTTTTTGCTCAAAATTGGCAGTTAATAACCCAAGACAAATGGTTGGCCAGATCTGCCCAAAAATCAGTAGGCAGAGGCACAGAAACAGGTTACGCCCCTCATTGATATGGGGGCCATTCAACCAGTGCCAGAACAGGAAAAAGGACAAGGTTTTTACTCAAGACTGTTCTTGGTACCCAGAAAGGACAAGGCCTGGTGGCCAATACTGGATTTATCAATTTTGAACACATACCTGGACATTCCAAAATTCAAAATGCTGACTTTGCAGCAGCTTCTGCCCATGCTGTGCAAGAATGCTTGGCTGGTGACATTAGACCTAAAAAGAGGCATACCTGCATGTCCCAATAAGACAATCGTGCAGAAGATACCTCAGATTCAAGGCTGGCTTAATGCATTACCAATTCTCTGCACTGCCCTTTGGCTTATCTACTGCTCCCAGGGTCTTTACAAAGTGCCTGGCACCAGTAATTGCATTTTGCAGACAAAGAAGTATACAAATATATCCTTACTTGGACGACTGTCTCATTCAAGCAGAGAACAAGGACACTCTTCTTCGACAGCTGGCATTTGTGAAAAGACTTCTAACATGCCTAGGGTACACTATAAACAAAAAGAAATCACAACTGGTACCCTCTCAAATAATAACATTCCTGGGTGCAAGCTTGCATACAACTGCCCAGATGGCTTACCTTATGCCAGAGAAACAAAGGCAACTGACTACTTACTTCAAACTGATGGCAACAAAAACCCAGTCTTCTGCAAGACAAATTATGCAGGCTCTGGGCTTCATGGCATCCTGCATCCTACTAATTCCATATGCAAGACTGCATATGAGGAAAGTTCAATGGTACCTAAAAAGTTTATGGAGTCAACATTCACACAGTCTGGAAACAATGATTCCTCTCATTCCCTGCCTGCAACAGGAGTTTCTATGGTGGGCAAAGGCCTGTCATCAAAACATGGGACGGCCCTTCACTCTACCCCCTGCCAGCCAAACCTTAACTGATGCATCAGATTATGCATGGGAGGCCCACATGGCAGGAAGATGCATTCAGGGCATATGGGCACCAAAACAAATGCATCTACATATCAACCAGAAAGAGATGCTAGTTGTTCAAAATGCCCTAACAGCCTTCAAGGACTTACTTCATCCAGGACAACTACTGATAAAGACGGACAACACCAGTCATGTGGTATATAAACAAGCAAGTTGGCACACACTCATACCCCCTTTGCAGATTAGCCACAGCACTGTGGGATACAGCTTTGACCTACCAAATACATCTTCAAGCTCAATTCCTTCCAGGAAAACAAAGCACTCTGGCAGATGATTTAAGCAGAAACCTTATGGATCCTCACGAGTGAAAACTTCAGCATGATAACAGAGAAATGGGGAAGCCCAGACATAGATCTATTTGCCTCTCCTCAAAATTATCAACTGAAAAGATTATGCACAAGGACTTATCACAGACAAGCATGGAAAGTGGACGCCCTGTCCTTCAGTTGGAAAAACCTATCAGTTTATGCCTTTCCTCCTCTGCTTCTTCTACCCAAGGTCCTCGTAAAAGTCAGACAAGAGAAGCCAAAGATGATATTAATTGCCCCAGACTGGCCCCGCCAATACTGGTACCCAGTCCTAAGGAACTTGTCTCAATACCCAGCTTGGACCTTGCCTCAAACACCACAACTACTCTCCCAGCAAAACAATCAGATCCTGCACAATCAACTACAGACTCTAAACCTGGCAGCATGGATAATCAGGTAATCATACAAACAACACCTCTCAGTAAAGCTGTGATGGATGTCATTTTGGAAGCCAGAAGGCCTAGTACTAGTGCTTAAATCAAGCAATGCTGAACTGATACAGCAGAACCAAATATTCTCCAGTATTTACATACTTAACTGAGATGTTTGACAAAGGCCTGTTTTTCCTAAGCAGAGAACCAACATGCCCTCAGATTTCACAGTCTTTCATTAACACACACACAAAGGCACATTTTTCCACATCGACCAAAATCCATGCTTTTGCCATTTCTAAAAATTACACCAAGAAGAAACCAATCTTCTGCATGGGACCTCAGTTATGTGTTGGAATAGAACCAGTGGCCTTGCTAGAAGATCACCAGTTACCTGCATGGGACCTCAGTTATGTGTTGGAAAACTACTAGCAATTCCATTTGAACCAGCAAAGCCCACTGATTACAAGTTCTTATCATGGAAGAGAGCTTTATCACCTAATTTTACTTCAGCAAGAAGAGTTTAGAGCGACAGTCTTCATATTGTAGACCTACTTTTTGCATGTAGTGTGGCTCTTGTCTCTATATCTCTGCCAAATTTATATTCCACCAACTTTTTATCCAAATCAGAACAAACAATTCAGAGAGAAACTTTCACTCCAAACTGGAACAAAGCGAGGAGAGAATTACTTTGAGCAGGATGACTCTAAAGCCAAATTCTACTTGAGCAGGACTAAAGCTGCAGGAGCACTGGAAATGGCTTAGTGTCATATGCCGCAGGATCAGAAGGAATGGCTATTTCAAAGCTACTAATTTCACACCATGGCAACTGGCAAACCATCCGCTTCTGGGTCTCATTCCACCCAGAGCTGCAGCCCAGCTGGCAGCAGTCCTTTATTCCACCCTGCTTCAGACAGGCATTCTAGAGGCTCATTCTTGAGGTTTGCTCAGCATACCTTTACAAAGCATTACCATTTGCCTTCTACACACCAGGGGCAAAGCATTACCTGCCTTTTCTACTGCTGCAGGGCTGCACTGCCACTGCAGTGCTGCAGGCCCCATCCAGCTCCTAGCTCTAGCCTCCCCAAGCATAGCTTTGGGATTCCCACCGGATGGGAGTGAGAGAACAGTGTAACACGAAGAGTACACTAGTGTAAACCATCATCATAGATGTATTCACTTTATATCAGATTGTTACAGTCCATCCATCCCTCATCCATCCTCTCTCATTCTAAAGTCTATCCACTATCTTCTACAACCTATGTGGTGTATTTGCTTGTAGATGAAGATAAAGTTTATATTGATGCATGTATTTATATATATATATATATATATATATATATATATATATATATATATATATATATATTTATATAAAATATTGCTACCTTTTTGGGGGCACTTGACATCGGGGGCAAGAAAAACTAAATAAAATGGCGTCGGCTGCATATTTTATACCCCTGACATCATGGAAGAGAAGACAGCAACCGACGCAGGACCCAAGACTTTGGAATTCAGGCCGACTGAGGGCACCGACCAGCAGATTACCCTGATATAATGTCGGCAACAGTGAATACACTCGAACATCTACATTTATGGTAAGTTGTACACAACTGTACTTTCCTGATCCAAGAGGGGGCACCTGGGAGATGTGCCTTCAACACAAGGAGTTGCTTTTGCAATTTAAATTTGATGCTTCCACTAAACCAGATATTATTGAGTAACTGTCAATTAATACTTCAGTGAAAATGACAACTGACAAACTTTAATATGGTTAATATTTGGATATATATTTTAAACTATTATAACATTTAATCAATTATAGTAACAAAAAGATTTTTTTTATTGGATGGTTTTATAATAATAGTATAATTTAAAATTTGGTGTTCATAGGTTCATAGCTAGGTACTAGGCTATTGGCCCTAGGGCCTATATAAGCCTAGCCAAAAAGGTACCCTGGCTTTCGCCACCCAAGAAAATTATTTTCCTGTGCCCCTGTTGAGCAGAGCCACAGAAGTGATCCCCGGGGTGAATTTCCTATCTTCCATTCAATCATCAAGATTTTTCTTGAAGAGTGCTAATGATGAGCTTTGTTTGATATAGATAGGTAGTTTGTTCCAGAGTATAGGAAGTCTCTGGGACAGGAATCTATCCCTCCAGCATGTTCTGTTTATTGTGGTAACAAGGTTTAGGTCCCTAGAGCATGTAGCTGAGAGGGATTGGGATTTCTTGAAGTGGAGCATGTCCAACAGCTTTGTATGTTAGGCAGAGATCGCCTCTGAGTAGGCGCTATGCGATGGAGTAAAGCTGGAGTTTTTTGAGACGGTCTGCGTAGGGCATCTGTTTGAGGCTGGTAATCCTCTTTGTGAGGTATTTCTGCGGCCTTTCCAGTTGTTGTAGATGTCTTGTGAGGTACATACCAAAAGGGGCACTGCATTCTATAATGGGTCTAATGAGTGATAAGCAGAGGGGAACAATGACCTATTTTTTCCTGGATGAGAAACCTTTTGTGATGAGATGTGCCACATAGAAGAATTTCCTGACTACTGTGGCGATGTGATTATCAAAGGAGAGACTACTGTCCACCTGTGTCCCAAGGTCTGCTATCACACTTTTGGTGTTAAGTAGACTACTGCCTATGTGTTAGTTCATGGGTACAGAGTTTTTACCAAAGGGGATGACAATGCACTTTTTGGCATTGAGCTTGAGGCCATGGCTTTGACACCAGGCATCTATCTCAGTGAGGCCCTTTTGTAGGATGTCCACATTGTCAGGAATTTTGATTATGGCTCCTAGTTTGCAGTCATCTTCGTTAGCCAAAGACGTTCTGTATTAGCCCGTACTTCAGAGAAGTAGATACCAAACAGGAGAGGACCCAGGACTGAACCCTGTGGTACTCCACTTATCACTGGTCTGAAGTTGGATTTGGAGTCTGCTACTTTCACAGTGTGGGTTCTGTCAGTGAGCCAGTTGGCAACCCATCTTGTGACATAGGGCTTTATACCTAGTTTAGTGAGTTTATCTATAATTACAGAGTGGGGGGATGGTGTTGAAAGCCTTGGCAAAATCTAGATAGGCTGTGTGAACCATCTTACCCTTATCTACGGCTTTGGTGACCGCTTCAAAGATGTCTATCAGGTTTAGGAGACATGATCTGCCTTTTACAAACCTGAACTGGGTGGGGTCCAGAGTTTGGTGATTACCAGTGTCATTGTTTATATGTTCCATGATGATACGTTCCATAGCCTTGCAGACCAGGCTTGTCAGGCAAATGGGGCAGTAATTCCCAGGGTCCATGGTGGCTCCCCCTTTGTGGAGTGGGATAACCATCGCTGTACCCCATTCAGTGGGCACAAAGCCTGAGGTGAGGCTATGATTGAACATGGTACTTAGGTGGGGTACCAGTTCATTCTGTAGTTGTGTAGAAAGCAGTCTGGGATGTTGTCAGGTCCCATGGATGCTGTGTTCTTGGCTTTGGAGAATGTGGTTTTTACCTGTGCAGCCGTGATTACAGGAACTTTGCATTCTTCCGGTATAGAGATAGGCCCTTTAGGGGGTGAGAGGGGGGTAAAGTTAGCACTGAACCTATCTGCCAGGATGTTGGCAATATCAGTTGGTTCTGTATATTTAGTGCCATTGTGCTGTAACTCAGAGCAGATCGGAGTGTTGCCATTGAGATTCTTAACATAGCTTTAGAATGCTTTGTGGTTGTCTTTAGAATCAGTGGCGATTTTGTTTTCATAACTAGCTTTGGAGTTTTTTATGAGGGATCTCAGCTTCTTACTGAGGCTGACCGGAGAGTTCCTCCAATCATGGGATTTTACTCTTTTTTGCAACAGTTTCTTTCTTCTGTTGTAGAGTTTGTTTATGGCAATATGTGACCGTGGTTTAAAAAAAATGTTAATTCGTGACAGACTTACTGTGTGCCACTAACCATATCTATTGTAATATAAGAAATGGCCTTATTTCAGCAGGTGTTTTTGTAGCCATAAACAAGGCATTTAAGATGGATAACCACAAACGTCTCCTACACAAACTTAAAAAAAAAATAAATAAACTTCATAGACAATACAGTTTCATTGTTTAAAACTGTCTGAAAGAACATTTCAAATTTTTTCTGATAAATGCTTTCTCTTGTAAGGGAATACTTAACATTGGTGTTCCTCAAGGTACTATTTTAGGACTTATACTTTTCTCAGTAGTTATCAGTGGCATTAATAAATCAAACTATCATAGTCCATGTAGATGATATTCTTATGCTTGATGCCAGAAAAACACATCAGTCTCCTTACTCTGATGCACAAACCAAATTCTCAGCCCTGTGAAAATGGCTGCATGCAAACTGACTTTCAATTAACTCCACTAAAGCTGACATTACGTTATTTTCAACCCTAAAAACTCTCTTCCTTACCAACCTTACTAATTAAAGATTTAAAAGGAAATACTGTTACTAACATAAAATAACAAAAATACTTAAGACTCACAGTTGACTGCTTAATGTCACTCAGACTGCATCACCTCAAAAGTACTTTCACAACAAAAATTGTGTTATTGTATCTCTCACCTCCTCTCTTTAGCTGCACAAACAGCAGTAGCCAAAAATGTTCTAATTCCCAAATTAGAATATGCCCTACCACTTCTAAATCTGCAGTCACAACACCCAAAAATTACAAAGCACTGAATCTAAAACTTGTAGATTTCCACTTCTTCTAGACCTTAAGACTCATCACTGTGACTTATGTGCGAAAATCCATTGGCTCACTATAACAAACAGAGCTGCTTTGCTTCTATTACCTTGTTATTTAAAATTCTTCTGCTGGGTTACTGCTGCCCCATTTAATAACAAAACTTCCACTTCAAGATCAAAACTACTCACTTAAAACAGCTAGGATGACATACTTAATACTTGTCAGCCAAGCTTTAAACATGCTGTTGGTGAAAATGCATTTTCTAAAATAGGTCCCACTCTTACGAACCACTTGCTTCTTATCGTAGAGACTTAAAAAAAAGTTTAAAAGAATACCTATATAAAGAGTTCAACTGCACTTACTTCCATGATACTGGCTAAGGAATTTACCATGGAAACCTATTCCTCTGAACTGATTCATAATGTTTATTTCACCTGATTGAAAAGTTATTTTGTTTTATTGTGTATAGTGTACATACTGAACATTACTGTTTTGAACATGACCAGTAAGTTACCACATCTCCTTGTAGATCATTTACATAGCAAAGATTACTGTTTGTACTTTTAGGAATAATACAAATAGTGTTGTTTTATACTTATACCTACCCTTACTTTTATTTCAGCATAATATTTACAGTTCTACAGTATTGTACGTTTTACATGTGTTCATCTTGTTCATGTTCACTTTTATACTGCTTTGTACTCGAGTTGTAACTGAAAAAGATTAGTAGACAAATTCACTTATCCGGTAAACAAATTGCAAAATAAATAAATGCTGTTATTTCTATTTTCTGTGCCATCCATTCATACATAGCAGTAATGTCAAATTACAGTTGGGTTATGAGTCCACCATCTACAGATATGCCCACTGTGGCAATTACGCAGACTTGGATTTATAGCAAGGTATAAGCTAATGCAAGTGTTACTTTTATCCTCAGACCCAACCCAGTGACATCGATTTAATATGCAGATCTGATGTTGTTAATCTTCGTTCATTCCTTACTGATGGGTTATCGGTTCCGTCCTCGGAACCGAGTTGGCCATATATCCAGCTTGCGTCAGCCAAAAACTCTCGAGCCAAGTTCCTACCCAGAATGCTGTGCTCCCTGTTACCTCAGATCTCGTTTGCCGCGTTGCTCTACAGCCGTCAATCCACTCTCTTCAGCTAAGTGTATAATTTTTTGAAAGTTTATATATCGTTTCTACTTTAAAGTTCTTCAGTTTCTTGTATTATTCTCCTACCTTATCATATACTTAAGACTCTCTCACTTTAGTCTATTTCCCTTTATTACCTTTTTCTTACCTTTGAGGTAATTCTTCATTACCATCGTTGGCAATCCTTCTCTCTTCTTACCCTTTTGGGTAGCCTTTCCTCTTCTTTTGATACTGTTGTTCTTCTCCACATCATTATGTCGGATAAGAAAAGTAGTGTTGTTTTTTAAACAGTGTAAGGATTGTGGCTGTAAGTTACCGCTTTCCGATGGCCATGAGTTATGTGTCTATTGTTTGAATGTATCCCACCTTACTGTGGATCCCCCATGTGGGATTTGTAGAATTTTTTCAACCAGGACTCTTAACGAGAGAAAGAACAAGTTAATCTTGAAAGGTCTTCTCAAATCTCCTTTCTGTGAGGCTATCTCTGGGTCAGAGGGTTCACCCCCTCCTGCTAAACCCTGTAAGAGGCATTCTTCCTCTTCCTCATCGAGGTCACTCACTTCATCTCCCTCTGGAGATCATAGGGAGTCGACTCATAAGAAGGTGAAAATGACTACTACTTCGCCGCTGCCACCTGTGACCCTTTTGGCTCCAAGCTCGGCACCGCCCCAGTTGATTCTTGCTCCAGCCATGTCCTCCTTATCGACACCAGCACCGGAGTTCCCAGTGCAGACAATTATGGCTCTGACAGTTTTGTCGCAGCCCTTACCAGCACCGTCCATGCAGGTAAAGTCCCCTCTGGCACCGTTGGTAAAATCCCCTTCAGCCCTGAGTATGACGTTACTGTCATCCACAGTGCAGACACTTTCAGCACTGACATGCTCTTCGGTGCAGTCCTTTTTGGCACCGTCATTGTTACCGGTGCAGACACTTTCCTCAACGGCACCGTACCCATCGGTGCAGACAGTTGTTTTTATGGTGCAGACACCTTTGACTTCTATGGTGCTGATGTCATGAGCGCAGACTACTTCTACACCATTCTCTTCGGTGCAGACATCCTCGTTTCTGGGCTCTGCACGTCTCGAATTAGCAAGGACCAAGTACTCTCCTTCCTTGGATCCATTCCTTGGTAGCCAATATAGTCCTTTTCTAGAAAGGCCAGAATCACACTCTGACCAGTTGCTTGTGGCCAGAGGTTTCTCTCAACCATCGAAACCCATGTTCCCTCCTTCAGGTGAATGTATATCTCTTCAAACTCCAACGTACACTCCTCCTTCGATTTCCACCCAAGTATCGAAGCCCATTACTCCGACAGCAACTTCCCTCCCTCTGACCTCAGTAGTGGATCTCACTTTGGAACCGGAGTCGTCCTTGTGGCCCTCGGTGCACTGGGCATCGGGCTCATCTCAGGCCAGTGGCTGTGCCGTGGGGAAGGGCATACTTGGTTCCACGTCGATTTTTTTCTATGACACCCTCCAGGAATCCTCCCTCTCTCAGGCTTCACAGTCCTCTTGAGACTCCTGGTCTGGGGGTCAGCTCATCGGGGTGGGGCGTGACCCCAGTTCCGAGGTTGTCGTGCTCGGTTCTGGGCTCCCATCCCTCCTTGGGTGGGCCTGCCTTCCGGGCCATGGAGATGGCGCTTGCCTCCGCTGGCAAACCCAACATGTCAGAGTCCTCTTCCCCCTCTGTACCACAACTCTCACAAGCCACAACCGCCGGACACTGGGCACAAGGGCCTCAGGTTTCTCCTCCTCAGGAGACCCCCTCTTTGCAGTCTTCCCCAGAACCTCCCACTGAGATAGTACCCTGCAAAGCTTTGTACAAGAGGAAGCACATGGACTCCACTGAGGAGTCTTTGACTGAAGACACGGACTTTGATGACGGGGAAGGATCCCCATGGTCACCCTCTGATGAGGTGTCCTTTGGTGACATCCTGGAGATCCTTAGACAGATGGGTGACTGGAAGTCCTCTAATCCTTCCTCAAAGGAATCCGTATTCCTTCAGGCCTTTCATGCCCGGCCCCCTACCTCCTGGGTTACCCCGCTGGCCAATGAGGTTGTCCAGCTCATCGTCCAGCGTGCATGGAAGGCTCCTGACACGCTGGAAGCGATACCGTGGAGGCCTGATAAAATCTTATCGCTCCCAGCTGAGCATCCCCATTAGTCACAAGGTCTTCCAGTAGATGCCATGGTGGTGGCAGCTGCCACTAAGAAAGAAGAGAACCAAACTGTCCATCTGCCCAACAAGGAGTCCCGGGCGATAGACAGACTAGAGAAGCATGTGTTTGCTTCATCGACCTTCGCTGTAAGGTCTTTGAACTATTTGGCACACTTTACTTGGCTCCAGCGGGATATTATCAACCAACTCTCTGAAACATTGGCAGGAGCTGTTTCTGATGAGGTCCGTGACAAAGTAGCTTCTCAGATAGCCACCCTAGAGTTAATTTCCAATTCTTCCATGCGTCTTATTTCTCACGCAACAGAAGTAGCGGCTAGAGTGGCAGGCACGGGTATAGTCACCAGACGACATGCCTGGGTGCGTCTGTGCGACTTTGCAGACTTCTTTAAGGCTTCCTTCATGAATGCCCCCATCGAGGCCGCTTCTTTGTTTGGCCCTAAAGTTAAAGATATGCTGGCAAGGTGCGAATAAGATGGCAAGACCCTATCTGCCGTTGGTGTCAGACACTCCACTCCTCAATGATTCTACTCCAGAAATCAGAGGAGTGGGAAGATGTGGCACAGGAAATCACAGGGCTCTTTCCATGATGGACGTGCCGAGTTCTCCCCTAGAGACAGAGGGGGAAACTCCAATGGAAGATGCCCCTTTTGGGGCAGAGGAGGTCCGCAAAACCAGGGTTCCAAAGATTCTTTTTCTGGCCAACCCTATCAGTGCTCCTGCAGTTTTGCCCAACTGCTCACCTCTGGAAGCAGTTGGGGGTCATTTTTCCTTGTACCCCGCTGCTTGGCAAAACATAACCACCGATTCTTGGGTACAACGGATAATATCCAGAGTCTATTGCATCCCCTTCCATCTTTGTCCAACTTTATCCAGAGTGTTACCCGACGTTCCACCCAGTCAAAAGGAAGCAGCAGCACACGAAATCCAAAAGCTGCTATAAAAAAGAGCCATCCAAACGCCCCCCCCCCCCCCCCCCCCAGATTAGATAGGATTCAGTTTTTACTCAAGGTTCTTTTTAGTGCCAAAAAAGACAGGGGACTGGAGACCAATTCCGGATCTCAGCACACTGAACAAATTTGTAAAAACAAGGAAATTTCGGATGGTCATGGTTCAGTCTATCCTTCCTCTTCTGGAAGAAGACAATTGGATGTGCTCTGTAGATCTTCAAGATGCGTATTACCACATAACAGTGGACAAACGCTCAAGAAGATACCTCCACTTCTGCATAGGAGCCAGTCACTATCAATTTTGAGCACTGCCCTTTGGTCTCTCTACAGCCCCCAGAATGTTCACCAAATGCATGGCAGTGGTTATCGCTCACTTGCGACTTCAAGGATTCCAGGTATTTCCATATCTAGACGGCTGGCTCCTCACCACCCTCCCACCAAGCATCTACTGGAAGAAGCCCTGCACTACACTCTCCTCATGCCTGGGCATTACTATAAACTGGGAGATGTCCAACATGACCCCAGCCCAGTCTTTGGAATTTATCGGGGTACTGTTGGACACAGGAAATTGCATAGTATCTCTTCTGGACCACAGGCTTCAAAGAATAAGGCAACAGGTTCAATCACTGCTCTTTCACCACAAATCTCCCACTCGATCTATACTCCAACTCTTGGGGTCAATGGCAACCTCCATCACCATTGTTCCTGTAGCCAGATTCCACATGAGGCTCCTTCAGTGGTTACTTCTCACTCAGTGGTATCCTCTACAACATCCTTTGTCTTTTCAGATAAGTGTAACTCAGAGATGCAAGCAAGATTTACTCTGGTGGACGTCTCGAAATCCCCAACAATGGTCTCGCCCCTTCAGCTCCCATCAGCCGAAAGCCATGGTGACCACGGACACCTCCCTGATGGGGTGGGGAGGGCTATGTCAGGGAAACTCGATCCAAGGCACCTGGTCGGAAAGAGAGGCTCATTTGCATATCAATGTCCTGGAACTGGGGGTGGTGCTACTAGTGTTGCAAACATTTCACTCGATCCTTCCATCAGGGACTATTGCAATCCAATCAGACAACATGTCAGTAGTCTGGTACATCAGCAAGCAAGAGGGCACCAGATCTTACGCATTATGCTGAGAGGCCTTGAGAATATGGCAATAGGCGATAGCTTCCAACCGCTTTCTAATTGCAACGCACATTCCCGGGAGCTCCAATGTGATAGCGGACCTCACGAGTGGTCCCTCAACCCTGTGATAGTGGCAAAAATCTTCATCCACTGGGGCCAGCCTTGCTGCGATCTATTCGCCTCTCCAGCCAACTTCAAGTGCAGCAACTATTTTGCCCTGATCCCCCCTCGGGGACAGTCACTGAGAGACACTGTAGTCCACGCTTGGCCCTCGGGTCTACTTTATGCTTATCCTCTTCTCCTCCTCATCTCCCAGTTTCTGAAGAAAACACAGCAGTTGAAAAGCAAAGTGATCCTCATTGCTCCAAATCAGCCTTGACAAATCTGGTTCCCCTTCCTCTGGCCTCACCTGCTAGATCAACCGTGGATCCTCAATCCGTCCCCAGCATTGATCTCCGATCCGCAGGATCTGACTCACCCCAGTCTAACAACCTGGAAGCTGACAGCTTGGTTTCTCCACTTCCAGTGATTGCCAGGCAGGAAAACCTCTCATCCCCAGTGCGCAATATTCTTATTGCATCTCATAAATCGTCCACCAGACTAATCTATCTCAATATATGGAAAAGGTTATTTTCTATGGGCAGCGAATAAACAGTTAGACCCTTTGTCAGTCCCAGTTTCGGTGGTTTTAGATTACTTATCACACCTTTTACACTCTGGGGTGTCTGCCTCTACTATTCTTGCGCATTTAGCGGCCATTTTGAATTTCCACATTGGGTTTCAGGATTCTTCACTGGTGTCACATAGACTCTGTAAAACTTTCTTGAAGGGGGTTCTTCACCTAAAACCTCCCTTTAGAGAACCAGTACAACCTTGGGATTTGGCCTTGGTCCTGTAAGCCCTAACAGCTCTCCCCTTTGAACCTGCATCTTCATGTGATTTAAAATATCTCTCATGGAAAACTGTTTCTAATTGAAATCACATCGGCCAGATGCTTATCAGAACTTCAAGCCTTATGCATCAAACCTCCCTATCTTAACTTTCGTAAGGATAGGGTATCACTGAGAACTAATTCTTCCTTTTTACCAAAAGTGGTGTCAGAGCAGTCTATCAAACAATCTATTGACCTTCCAGTATTTTTTCCTAACCACTCTAACAGAGGAGAGTATTGCCTGCACTCCTTGGATGTTCATAGGCAAATATGAATGTTAAGTTGTCAATCTCGCCTTCATTCTTGCTGGATGGGTTCGGAGCCGATCCTCGGCTCCGACTCGGCACTTGCTTAGCTTGAGAACTCCTTTACCAGCTTGAGGCAACCCTATATCCCATGATGCAAGGCGGGACTACCTTAGATCTCGTTTGCCGCTTCGCGAAGAGGTCTCTTTTTGCCAGCTCAGGTAAAGATTTAAAAATTTACTAGTTTAGTCAGGGTTTTTCTCCCCCCTTTTTTTCCAATAATCTCCTATTGAGTTAAACTATATATTAGTTAGTCTCTTTACCCTATTTCCCTTTTTATCTTTAACTTACGGATCGTTTTCTCCCTTAAGGCCTTAAGCCTCCCTCCCAGTTAATTCCTGTCAGGGATAGTGTCTGTAAGTTTTATTTATTTCTGTTTAATTAACTGTGTGACTGTTGTGTGTCTGTGTGTTTAGGCATACTATGTCTAAAGAAGTGAAGGTCTCAGGCTTCAAGAAGTGTGACTCGTGCTGTCAGAAAATGTCTCTGACAGACGGTCACACTTCTTGTGTTTACTGGGGCCTTTTACACCTGCAGGACTCCTGTGCTTTATGTCACTCTTTTAGCCAGAGAGTCCTGCAGGAAAGGAGGAATAAGTTGATCCTCTGTGGCTTACTAAAGCCAGAAGGTTCACCACTAAAACTGGGTCTAGTAAACCTTCTAAGCCACCCAAGGTTCAGGCTACAGCTTCTAAGCCTTCCCGGTGGCTCCGACTCCGAGTCGAGATCGCTCGCCGGAGCCGAGCTTTCTTCTTCTAAGGTGGTAGTGTCAGTTCCGATCGGTTCCGACACCCAATCTGCTGTTGCCTTGTCGGCTCCGGCTGGAGCCGACATATTATCCAGTATCGGAGCCGAGAAGCCTTCGGCTCCATCTGGAACCCAGAGGACGTCGGCTCCGATGGCTTCGTCCAAGAAGAGATCTCGGTCCCCTTCTTTGGAGTCTATCCACTCGGCTCCGGGGTCTTCTCTTTTGTCGGAGCGGAGTCATTGGAGCCGATCTTCGAGATCTTCCAGGCTGTCTGACCATGATTTAATGAGGGTGGTAAGCAGGCTGTTGAAGTCGCAGGCACTAGCCCAAATGATCCATAGCCCGTCTCAGCAGACTTCGGCTATTGCTTTACCCCTTGAACTTCCTCCTCCGACTCCCCTCCAGAGTTCGGAGCCGGAGCTTCTCGGGACAGCGACCGTGTCGGCGCCGGAGCCGATACATCCTTTTTCGGCTCCGTTGTCTTCGGTTCCGATCTCTTCCATGAGACCTTCCTTGGAGGGATCCGGTCATCGAGTTTCCCTTGTCGGCTCCGAGGGGGCTAGTGGCATCGGACCCTTGTCCGACCCCGCTCTCCCTCTCGGGGCTTCGGCAAGCTCGGCACCGACATCGGCCTCGGAGCCTTCCCTCTCAGTGGAGCCGGGAATTCCTATTTCCTCGGAACGGGAATATTCCGGCCTCCCGGGGTCAACGGTCCATCCCTTTAGCTCCTCCCTCTTCAGTGCCTGTAGACGCCTCTTGCCAGCCTCTTGCTTTCAGGCCCAGGGATCCATCGCCCCAGGTTTCCCCATTGGGAATAACTTCTTCTTCCGAGGTTTCTCCTGATCCTGCAGGGGAACCCCCTCGGAAGAGGACGTGTAAGAGGAAACACACAGACTCCCCTGAGTCTACAACATCTGATACCGACTTAGATGAGTCGGAGGGTTCCCCACGGTCCCCCTCTGAGGATGTCTCCTTTTCAGACATCCTTGAGCTCCTCAAACAGAGGGGGAATTGGCCCTCCATTGACCCCTCCGAGGATGAGTCGGTATACCTGGAGGCTTTTGGATCCCGACCCTCCACCTCCTGGGTGTCTCCGCCTCGACCTACTTATGCAGGTAGTGGCTCGGGCGTGGGCAGCTCCAGATTCTGTGGAACCGGTCCCCAGGAGACCATCCAAATTTATTACGGCCCCTACAGACAAGCAGTTTCTTTCTAAGGCGTCTCTGTGGATGCTATGGTGGTGGCGGCCACCAAGAAGGAACTGCGGATCCTTCAGTACCTGTCCATCCTCCTAACAAAGATTCTAGGACCATGGACAGGTATGGAAAGCAGATGTTTTCTTCAGCGACCTTTGCTATGCGTTCGCTGAACTACCTTTGTCACTTCACCAGGCTTCAAAGAGATATTCTCAAGGAACTAGGTGAAGTGGTCCAGGATCCTTCTGCTGCTGGGGCTCAAGAAAAGATTGCCTCACAGCTAGCAATCCTGAATTCCTTAACCAACTCCTCCATGCGGCTCATATCCTATGCAGCCGATGGAGCGAGCAGAGCCGCAGGCACAGGAGTGGCTCTTAGACGTCAAGCCTGGATGCGGCTTTGTAATTTTGCGGACCCCTTTAAGGCATCCTTCACCAATACCCTTTTGACGGTTCAGCTTTGTTCGCACCTCAGGTGAAGGAAACCTTGACCAGGTGTGAGCAGGACGGCAAAACTCTTTCTGCCGTTGGAGTCCATTTTCCACCCTTCTAGACCCTATCCCAAGGGTCAGAAGGGAGGGAAGATGTGGTTCCATAAAGCCCAAGGAGCGCCCGGACACATGGGCAGTTTACCCCAGAGGCAGAGGGGTAACAATAACGCCGCCCTAGGGGCAGAGGGGGGGTCCTCAGAATCAGGGCAACAGGGAGTCTCTTCCTGAGAAGCCCTTTCAGCTCCAGGGCCCCCCGAGCCAACCTGGAGGCCGAAAAATCTTACCCCAGCTGGCATCCCCTTTCAAAAGGGTTTCAGTAGATGCCATTTGCAGGGACAAAAAAAAAGGGAAACCTTCCACTCCCCCGGGACCCCCGGGGGTAAAGGGATTGAGAACAGGTTTCCAAAGCCCTGAAAAGGGTTTAAACTTTTGGCAACTTTAGGTCCGGGGTCTTATAAAAACCCTTTTGCCAAAGGCGGGGGGTTTTGAGAGCCTTGACAAAGAATTTCTCAGATAGCCCCAAGAGAAATTTCCAATTCTTCCAGCCCTTTTTTCTCCCCTTTGGGCAAAAAACTGGAGGTATAGACCGGGAAATGCCTTCACTGATTTCAGCCAAGGTTTTTTCGGGCCCCCATGAGGCCTTTCTTTTTGGCCCTTTTTATGCGAAAGGGTTTTAAAAGATGGAAAGCCCATCTCCATGTCAGATTCCATGTTTCTAAATTTGGAGAGGTGCCACAAAAAATAAAGGGCTTTTTCCAGAGGACTCATCTTTTTTGAAAAGGGGGAATTTCAATGAATTTGAAATTTTTCCGGGGCCAAAACCATTTAAGTTCCAACCCTATATTTCCCTGAAGTGCCAATCTACCTCTAAAAATTTGGGGGTCATTTTTTGCGGCAAAACATAACCAGATTTGGTAAACGATAATTCCCAGGCTTTTGGCTCCCCTTTTCTTTTCCAACTTCCAAGTTTCCCGATGTTCCACCCAGTGGGCACAGCCCAAACCAAAATCTTAAAAACATCCAGATCACAAGGGGTATTTCCCCTTTTTCTAAAGGCTTTTGTCCCGGGGACAGACCAATCGGTTTGCCCTGAACTTTGAACGGGGAAAAGGATGGTCAGGCGCAACCCTTCCTTTTCTAAAGCGAATTGAGGCCCTGTGTTTTAAGTGCAACCCACAAAATAAAAAAGTTTTGAAAAACCCCCACCAGCTGGCCGGTACATAAAAAGGGGGCGCCCGGTCCAAACCGTTTTACCAATTTGGAAATGGACCCTCCTTCATTCAGGTTTCCGGTTTCCAATCTCCGGCGGCCCCCAACCCCTCCAAAAGGCTTACAAGAACCCCTTTCCTCATCTCCATGGCCTAATTTACTAAAAATGGAAAAGTCCCGGGGCACCCTTTTGGATTTTTGGGTCCCCCAACAAAATTGCCAGATCTCTTCTCCCAGGCCCCAAAAAATTTCCAACAGGTTCATCCGCTTTCATCTCCCACCTCGATCTATACTCCAACTCTTGGGGTCAATGGCAACCTCCATCACCATTGTTCCTGTAGCCAGATTCCATGAGGCTCCTTCAGTGGCTGCACTTCTCACCAGTGGTATCCTCTCTACAACATCCTTTGTCTTTTCAGATAAGTGTAACTCAGAGATGCAAGCAGATTTACTCTGGTGGGCGCCTCAAATCCCAACAATGGTCTCGCCTTCAGCTCCCATCAGCCGAAAGCCATGGTGACCATGGACACCTCCCTGATGGGTGGGGGGCTATGTCAGGGAAACTCGATCCAAGGCACCTGGTCGGAAAGAGAGGCTCATTTGCATATCAATGTCCTGGAACTGGGGTGGTGCTACTAGTGTTGCAAACATTTCACTCGATCCTTCCATCAGGACTATTGCAATCCAATCAGACAACATGTCAGTAGTCTGGTACATCAGCAAGCAAGAGGGCACCAGATCTTACGCATTATGCTGAGAGGCCTTGAGAATATGGCAATGGGCGTAGCTTCAACCGGCTTTCTAATTGCCGCGCGCATTCCCAGGGCGCTTAATGTGATAGCGGACCTCACGAGTGGTCCCTCAACCCTGTGATAGTGGCAAAAATCTTCATCCACTGGGGCCAGCCTTGCTGCGATCTATTCGCCTCTCCAACCAACTTCAAGTGCAGCAACTATTTTGCCCTGATCCCCCCTCGGGGACAGTCACTGAGAGACACTGTAGTCCACGCTTGGCCCTCGGGTCTACTTTATGCTTATCCTCTTCTCCTCCTCATCTCCCAGTTTCTGAAGAAAACACAGCAGTTGAAAAGCAAAGTGATCCTCATTGCTCCAAATCAGCCTTGACAAATCTGGTTCCCCTTCCTCTGGCCTCACCTGCTAGATCAACCGTGGATCCTCAATCCATCCCCAGCATTGATCTCCGATCCGCAGGATCTGACTCACCCCAGCCTAACAACCTGGAAGCTGACAGCTTGGTTTCTCCACTTCCAATGATTGCCAGGCAGGAAAACCTCTCATCCCCAGTGCGCAATAGTCTTATGGCATCTCAATAAATCCTCCACCCGACTAATCTATCACCATATATGGAAAACGTTATTTTCTATGGGCAGCGAATAAACACTTAGACCCTTTGTCAGTCCCAGATTCGTGGTTTTAGATTACTTATCACACCTTTACACTCTGGGGTGTCTGCCTCTACTATTCTTAGCATTTAAGCCATTTTGAATTTCCACATTGGGTTTCAGGGATTCTTCACTGGTGTCACATAGACTCTGTAAAACTTTCTTGAAGGGGTTCTTCACCTAAAACCTCCCTTTTAGAGAACCAGTACAACCTTTTGGGATTTTTGGCCTTGGTCCTGTAAGCCCTAACAGCTCTCCCTTTGAACCTGCATCTTCATGTGATTTAAAATATCTCTCATGGAAAACTGTTTCTAATTGAAATCACATCGGCCAGATGCTTATCAGAACTTCAAGCCTTATGCATCAAACCTCCCTATCTTAACTTTCGTAAGGATAGGGTATCACTGAGAACTAATTCTTCCTTTTTACCAAAAGTGGTGTCAGAGCAGTCTATCAAACAATCTATTGACCTTCCAGTATTTTTTCCTAACCACTCTAACAGAGGAGAGTATTGCCTGCACTCCTTGGATGTTCATAGGCAAATATGATTTTATCTGGACAGAACGAAATCTAACCATAAATCAGACTAACTATTTCTATTTCTGGCTTTTTCTGGACCAAGATTAGGTCATCCTGTCTCAAAAGTTACATTGGCTTTGTGGTTGAGAAATTGCATTACCTTTATCTACAACAAGAACAATGTTACCTTGCCTCACAGAGTAAAAGCACATTCTACAAGGTCTATGGCAACTTCAGCAGCTTTTCATGCTAACTTCCTCAATGATATTTGCTCAGCGGCAAATTGGGCCAAACCTCATATCTTTATTTTTCATTACAAATTGGATTTGGCCTCCAGAAGTAGAACTTCTTTTGGCTCCATGGTGTTCAGGAATGTCCTTCCATGAGGGCCACCCAGGGATACAGGTAGCTGGGGACTCTGTCCCATCAATAAGGAATGAACGAAGATTAACAACATCAGATAAAGAAGTTATGTCTTACCATAACGTTCCATCTGTGTTGCTGATCTTCGTTCATTCATTACTCCCCACCCTCCATCCCCCTCCGGAGGCTCCTGGTTGATCTCCTATACTCGTTTATTGTAGGTCTGTTATGACCAGAGGTAGTCTCTACTTTTGTCTGTCAACTTGCAAACTCGATCTGAGGTAACAGGGAGCAGAGCATTCTGGGTAGGACTTTGGCTCGAGAGTTTTTGACTGATGCGAGCTTGATATATGGCTGGCTCAGTTCTGAGGACAGAACCAATAACCCATCAGTAATGAATGAATGAAGATCAAAAACACAGATGGAACGTTATGGCAAGACATAACTTCTTTTTATGCCCACTGCCTTATATGTCACCCATTCTTGCCTGGCATTAATATCTTCTACTCTGTTCAAAACAGTTGGGTCATTAGTTCGACACCCTTTTCAAAGAAAACAGATTATGCTCACTGTGAGATCATCTCCCCTCCTTCCCCTGTGGCAGAAACCCAGACTTGGTTTTATAGCATGATTTAGTGCAAGTGTTACTTTTACACTTATACTTTATCATAGTGACACCGATTTAACAAATAACTTAGGAGATTTGCTAGGAACTATTTGGATGGGAGGTACTGGTGCACTAATAGGTTTGAAGACTTGATTTTTTTTTTTTTTTTTTTGTTAATAGCCATTTGCACTATAAGGTATATGGGTACTTTTCCATTATCGGGGCAACACTTTAAACGCGGTTGGTGAGCTCTGAATCTAGTTTAACTAATTTAGTTACAAGACATGTCACAACTTAAAACAAACCTTATGCTTAGAGCAGAGCCCTCTGCCAAACAGCCACCTCAGTGATCCTCATGGGACTTTCCATGTGGACACTGTCATAATAATCATATATCTAAGAATATCTGTTTTTCACATCCAGACGGTTCTTTTTTGTTTACACCCAGATTTCATAGTGACTGCAATAGTACTAACCTTATTTATCTGGCTATTTGTGATTCTTGCCAAGCATTCTATGTAGGCCTCACGAAGAGAAGACTTTGTGACAGGGTCTACAACCATTGCTATGACATTAGGAAAGGTAATGAAAGCAATGCTTTGGCCAAGCACATTTGGAATATAATGCACACAGCTTCAACTTTATGGTTCTGGAGCTGTTGTCAGTTAATAATAGGGAGGGAGACTATATGTATCAACTGGCTGTCAGGGAACTTAAGTGGATATTTACTTTAAAAGCGCATATACACCCAGGCATTAATCAATATGTTTCAGTTAAACCAGTCCTTAACAATAGGAAGTTGTAACACAAGCATATATGCTTTGATGTTTGGTTTAAGTATTGCTCATGTCCCCTAGATCTGTTTCTATACTCGTTTTTCCATCAGGTTCACTCTTTCCAGCTATGGCTTTATAGAGCCGTTCACTGTCTCCATCCTTTTTTTATTATGCCTTGTGCCAGGCCTTTACAGGTATACTATCGGTCTGTTCTAGACTGTTTTTTTGGTGTGCTTTTAGTTTTCAGTTTTTGTATACTAGTGTTAAGGTTCATATAAGACACAAGGGAGCATTGCGGTCTGATATTTTGGGCATTTTAAATACCCAGGAGTGGTACTCTGATATTGACGTTGATCTTACATCCTGATTGGTTATTTACCCAATTCAGTGTGTGCATTATCATTTGTTTTTTAACCTTGATCAGCACTACTGTATATATGGTACGTTGGTTTTGTTGTGTGTCGTCCCGTTTGGTTGAGATTGGACGACTGTGTATTATTAGAGCTGAAATTTTCAGTCCTTTAACGCATAAGGTTATCACATAGGAATTAGAGAACTGTTCTAGCTTAGTTCAGCATCTTACTATCATACACGTACTTTATATCAAATGCCCACATATTTTTCCATACAGTATTTTTATTTTAGTCCCAGTCAGGTTCTTTGGATCTTTAGCATCTGCTTGGGTGCTGACTCCTGATAGATTTTGTATCTGTCTGATTTTTTGTGAAGCAGGCTGTTTGAACCACCGCTTTGGCAGTTCTTTGAAACATTTAAGTGCTTGATTAGCAGTGAGGTGAGTGGGCAGTTGTCTGCAACTTGATTGTTGATTTTGCTATATATATTTTTATATTTTTTGCTTGGGTTTTCCACTGATAGCTTTTAATATGGTTTGGAGACTTATGCTGTTTGATGGGGTAGTTCTCTCCATCAGGGTTGTCTTAACGCAGTTGTATTCTTTATTTACGCCAGCAGTTTGGGTGCCAGATTGTGCTTCTATGCCTAGCTGGTTGTTGCCAGTAGGACACTTTTTACTCTTGGACTGGTTATTGTTGCTTTGGCTGCATTTGTAATCTTCTTGGACGGATAGTGATAGTGATATTTTCCTGTCTGTGATCGCTATGCATTTGATTGCTTTTTTGGGATCATGTGAATGGTAGTGGGCGCTTCCCTTTTGAGATATGAGGTAAGATCAGGGCACATATGCAGTTGCGATTAAAGGTCAGTGTTACTCGATACTGTGTTGATGCGCGACGTTTGTAAACATGCTATCAGTCGCATAAGTAAGAGTATGTTTTGCACATCTTAATAGCAATAATATATTGCTGCTTTTATTCTTGGACTGTTACTTACTGCATTGGTTGCACAAATTAGATTTGGCATCCAGGGACAGGGCCAGTTTTGGTTCCACAGTTCTCAAGAGTCTGTTCCATTGAGCCACCGGGACACAGGTGCGGTCCCATCCAGCAAGAATGAAGGCGAGATTGACAACAACATTTAGAAGTTATGTACCTACCATAACGTTCCATGTTAGTTGTTCCCCTGGCCTGGACAGATCTTGAAGAGTTCCTCTTCTCATGTTGTTCCCTCCTGAGTCTTCAATAGAAGAGTCCTTTGTTATGAACTTGTTTTTTCCTAGTTCTACTAGGTTAGTCCTTAGCAGGGTATTTTAGCTACCAAATGAGATCTGAGGTAGTCCCGCCTTGCATCATGGGATATAGGGTTGCCTCGAGCTGGTAAAGGAGTTCTCAAGCTAAGCAAGTGCCTCGAACCCATCCAGCAAGAAAGAAGGCGAGAGAAGACAACTAACATGGAACGTTATGGTAGGTACATAACTTCTAATTTTATCTGGACAGAATGAAATCTAACCATAAATCAGACTAACTATTTCTATTTCTGGCTTTTTCTGGACCAAGATTAGGTCATCCTGTCTCAAAAGTTACATTGGCTTTGTGGTTGAGAAATTGCATTACCTTTATCTACAACAAGAACAATGTTACCTTGCCTCACAGAGTAAAAGCACATTCTACAAGGTCTATGGCAACTTCAGCAGCTTTTCATGCTAAGGCTTCCCTCAATGATATTTGCTCAGCGGCAAATTGGGCCAAACCTCATATCTTTATTTTTCATTACAAATTGGATTTGGCCTCCAGAAGTAGAACTTCTTTTGGCTCCATGGTGCTCAGGAATGTCCTTCCATGTGGGCCACCCAGGGATACAGGTAGCTGGGGACTCTGTCCCATCAATAAGGAATGAACGAAGATTAACAACATCAGATAAAGAAGTTATGTCTTACCATAACGTTCCATCTGTGTTGCTGATCTTCGTTCATTCATTACTCCTGGTTGATCTCCTATACTCGTTTATTGTAGGTCTGTTATGACCAGAGGTCGTCTCTACTTTTGTCTGTCAACTTGCAAACTCGATCTGAGGTAACAGGGAGCAGAGCATTCTGGGTAGGACTTTGGCTCGAGAGTTTTTGGCTGATGCGAGCTTGATATATGGCTGGCTCAGTTCTGAGGACAGAACCAATAACCCATCAGTAATGAATGAATGAAGATCAAAAACACAGATGGAACGTTATGGTAAGACATAACTTCTTTTTATGCCCACTGCCTTATATGTCACCCATTCTTGCCTGGCATTAATATCTTCTACTCTGTTCAAAACAGTTGGGTCATTAGTCCGACACCCTTTTCAAAGAAAACAGATTATGCTCACTGTGAGATCATCTCCCCTCCTTCCCCTGTGGCAGAAACCTAGACTTGGTTTTATAGCATGATTTAGTGCAAGTGTTACTTTTACACTTATACTTTATCATAGTGACACCGATTTAACAAATAACTTAGGAGATTTGCTAGGAACTATTTGGATGGGAGGTACTGGTGCACTAATAGGTTTGAAGACTTGATTTTTTTTTTTTTTTGTTAATAGCCATTTGCACTATAAGGTATATGGGTACTTTTCCATTATCGGGGCAACACTTTAAACGCGGTTTGTGAGCTCTGAATCTAGTATCTTTTCATGTCTTTTTGGTGTTAAAATAACCAGGTTTGTGAAAAATGTAGAAGTTACATCTCCTTTTTTTTTAAATATTCCCATTTAATTATTTTACACATACCTGTTTAGATTAACAGCAAACATACATGACAAGACACTGGATTCGGAGCTCATCAACCACGTTTAAATTATATATCGGGGCAACAGTTACACTGAGCGCTGTGAGATTCCTTAAACTAAAGATTGTAAGTTCCACATTGTAGTCATTCTTTCCACACTATGAGATGTACTGTTCCTTGTTTTGGAGACAGTAAATTAAGAGCTGTTTCCTAATAAAATTGACCGATACAATATGAACACTGTTTATATGACAGTTATTTAAAGCTACTAACAATATCGGTAAACTCAAAATGGCGCAACATCGGGAAAAAACTGACTCTTGTAATATGCATGTAGTTCTGTATAAAATGAAAATTCATATGGTCCGTCCTTCTAATGCTCACATTACTGATTTCCCTTACCCAAAAAAAAACAAAAATGAGTTATTAACATGTAAAAACCAACAGTTTGTACCTTGGCAGATGAAATTCCCCACGCTGTTCTTTATTCAAAAGACCAAAAAAAAAGCGTCTCCACTCCACTGTACTGTGCCAGTAGTCACAGTAAGTACCTTACATGTTAATCTGATTTAAAATAATATATAAACATTGCTTTTTTTATAACTAAGTGTGTTATCCACATTAAAAAGTAAGAAACTAGATGAAGCTAAATGATCTAACTAAAGCCAGCGAGTTGAATGAGGAAGGGAGTGGCAGAGGCCTTTCACGGAGGTGTGGTGTATGATAGCCAATCAGATCATGAGTTGAGAACTGCATGAACGCAATTTAAAGTAAGACATTTTAGAGGGAGATATTTCATTTTGTGCAATTAATATAGGGCAAATATCAGGATATTATGACAGTTAAAAAAAAAAAAAACATCTTATCCAAATTTGTTGTATTTATTTTTTCATCTCTCTCTTTGTAACTTATCGGGGCAACACTTTCAACTCGATCATTCAGCAGAAATTCAATACCTTAACATGTCTGTTAACCAGGTGTGTGTAAAATTTTAAATTATTGGAAAGGCTCACCCAGACTCTGCTACACTTTGCTGTGAGGGAAAGGTTGGTTTGCTTTTTATTTGTTGTATTTTGTATTGGTTTATTGCCTTTTTATATTTTGAATGCTGCGATTTGTTTTCTTTACCTTGCGTTTTGCTTTGTTCTGCTTTTAACTGCATATTAAAACTTCAGAAGACACCACAGCTCTGTTTCTTGTGAGTCAGGCAGAAGTTTTTCCCCACTCCCCCACCCTGTCACTGTCGTGTTCTTAAATACTACTGTCTTTCTAGCTGCCTGCCTTTACTTGTGTTCTGCTTTTAACTGCATATTAAAACTTCAAAAGACACCACCGCTGTGTTTATTGTGAGTCAGGCAGAAATTAGAACTGATCAATTAAGGACTCATACATAAGATAGAAGAGGTCACTTAAGGTAAATCATTTGTGAACTGAGGGGGTGGAGCTAGGAACTAAACCTTCTATTTAAAGGGTAAAATAAAACATTTCAGAGCTTTACTGGAAAGGCTCACCCACACTCTGCTACACTTTCCTGTGAGGGAAAGGTTGGTTTGCTTTTTATTTGTTGCATTTTGTATTGGTTTATTGCCTTTTTATATTTTGAGTGCTGTGATTTGTTTTCTTTACCTTGCGTTTTGCTTGTGTTCTGCTTTTAACTGCATATTAAAACCTCAGAAGACACCACAGCTCTATTTCTTGTGAGTCAGGCAGAAGTTTTTCCCCACTCCCCCACCCTGTCACTGTCGTGTTCTTAAATACCACTGTCTTTCTAGCTGCCTGCCTCTTATGTTAATTTGACCATATATCTCATTTCCTCTCTGCTTTCACTGGATTGTGTGAGTAAGCACAAAATTATCATTTTGTGAAATCACTCCCCTTCAACTATTTAAATTTATTGGCCATTCTACTGTATTCCATAGTACCAGAATACAAAAGTGATCACCCCCTTTCAATCTATCTTGCTGTTTTAAAAATAGTGTCTCTCCACTAAAACTTAACTTTTTAGACAGGTAAAACTTAAGTTACCTACTTTCACATCTAACTTCTCTAGTGCACACTGCAGTGTTTAGGATAAACCATTTTTTTCCATCTTACCTTTAAGCATCCCTGTGAGTAGCACTTGCTCTAATACCTGCTTGAAAGCACTAGGAAGCCTTAAACTGATAGAAGCACTGAACTATTCTTATTAATAAGGAGAAATTAATCATAGGCACTAAACAGCCTATAATTGCAAAGTACCTTGCTAAGGTAAAGGAAAACAGCTCCTGTACTTAAAAATAAAATCACAAAACCAGGCATGTTCAAGGGTCAGCTTCCGTTGATTTCTCCTGTCCACCTGGTGAATCTGGGCATACTGGAGCAATGCAGTAATTGCCTCATGTACACAGACAACCCTCTCCTCCTACCACCCAACACTACAACCTGTGAGAGATGCACTTACATAGCCAAACTGGAAGCAACGCTCTCTCCACCCAAGATTGTGCTAGACAGTCAAGAGGAGAAGGTTAACACCCGCACTGCACCTCAAGCAACACATATCCCCTCTAAACTCACACCACCAACACCCACACATAGCAACACTAAATCCACATATGCAGAGGTCCTTAACTGTAACCTGCCCAAGTGACAAGGACCTCCGAAGCTGAAATGCAAACAAACACCAATCACAACCAAAGTGTCACATAGCTCACAACACCAGTGTGCCACCCAGCAACAGCCCCTAAGGCAAGACAACGTACCTAACACTTTGGTCATAGGTGACTCTATAGTCAGGCACACTGATGTCCCACTCACCAGGCTGAACAAGGAGAAAATTACAGTGAGCTGCCTGTCGGGTTCCAGGATCTGCCACATAACTCATGCACTCAAGTCACTCCACAACAAGTACAAATATGACTTTGTCATTGTCCATGTTGGAGTGAATGACTTGAGACGTACCTCCCTGGATTACATGAAAAGAGACATGGAAGAGCTCTTGGATCATGTGGCCCAGTCAGGTATGACCCTAGCCCTGAGTAGCATCCTGCCTTCGCCCAGAATGATACCACAATATAAGGACAAAATGATTGACTTCAACAATTGGCTAAGCTTCTGGTGTCATTCAAAGGGGATCCAGTATCTGTCTGCCTGGGACGACATGATCGACAGACCATGATGTTTTGCCAGAGATGGTCTGCACCTGTCGCCCCTGGGATTCAGGTTACTGGCTAAGGCTCTTGCCACCCCTATAGTACCTTTTTTAGGCAAAGTTCAAAGGACAAAACCACCACCGTAACAAGTACAAGCATGCAAAATCTGAAGGTAATGCTACTCAATGTTAGAAGTCTAAACCTCAAAATGCACTCTCTCGGGGCACTCCTAAAAATGTGCGTCTGAAATTCTCCAGGTGCAACTAACACTAGGTAAGACTGCAATCCAAATTGTAGCTTGCTACAGATCCCCCACCATGCCCCAAGATTCTCACTACACCTTTCTAAACATATTGGAAAATATTAATATACAACCAAACACCCTAATACTAGGTGATTTCAACTACCGTGCCATTAACTGGGAAAACTACTCATGCACCAACACTTTTGCCCAATGTTTCTTGGAATTCATAAATTCCAATGCCCTGGATCAACTAATCCATAGTCCAATATCCTAGACCTGGTCATTACTAACATGGGAAATCGATGCTCCACACCTATGGTCACCCCCTCGTTGGTCAGGTCAGACCATAAGCTAATCACCCTTAACATCCATATCCCACCCCCACCCCCCAGTAAGGAAACCTCCATAAAAAACTTCTCCAAGGCCAACTTCATGCTACTCAAGTCAGAAGTTACAAACTTCATGACACCCATGTAGACGGGAACTGAAAGTTCGACTGCTGATTCTTACACTAAAGCACTGCACAAGCATATCCACTCATGCATGAATCATGGTATCCCAAATAGAACCAAGATGCTCTCCTCCAAAAAAAGGAAGCCAATCTGGTGGTCCCCTGCCATAAACAAACTTTACAACAAAAGGAAAAAAACTGTTGCAAAAAAAGAGGAAAATCCCAGGATACGAAAAACTCCCTTACCAGCCTCAGTAAGAAGCTTAGATCCCTCATAAAAATCCACCAAAGCTAGTTACGAAAATAAAATTGCCAAAGATTCCAAAGACAACCACAAAGCATTCTATAACTATGTCAAGAATCTAAATGGCAATGATCAGATCTGCCCTGAGCTACAACAGAATGGCATTAAATATACTGATCCCAAAGATATTGCCAATATCCTGGCAGATCGATTCAGTACCAACTTCACCCCCCTCTCACCCCCTAAATGGCCCATCTCAATACTGGAAGATTGCCAAATTCCGGTAATAATGGCCACACAGGTAAAAAACACACTCTCCAAAGCTAGGAATACAGCATCCATGGACCAGATGACATCCATGGCTGTGTACTACATGAACTACAAAATGAACTGGCACCTCACCTAAGTGTCATGTTTAATAATACCCTCACCTCAGGCTTCGTGCCCACTAAGTGGCGCACAGCTACAGTTATCCCAGTCCACAAGGGGGGATCCACCTTGGATTCCGGGAACTACCGCCCCATCAGTCTGGCGAGCCTGATCTGCAAGGCCATGGAACGTATTATCATGGAACTTATAAACAAAGACATTGACAACCTTAAAACACTGGACCCCACCCAGTTTGGGTTCGTGAAGGGCCGATCTTGTCTCCTGAACCTTATTGACTTCTTCGAATCAGTCTCCAGAGTCATGGACGAGGGTAAGGCAGTCCACACAGCCTATCTGGACCTCACCAAGGCCTTTGACACCATCCCCCACTCTGGAATCATAGATAAACTTACTAGGCTGGACATTAATCCCTACGTCACTCGATGGGTTGCCAACTGGCTTACTGACAGAACCCACACTGTAAAAGTAGCTGACTCCAAATCCAGCTCCAGACAGGTAGCAAGTGGAGTACCTCAGGGTTCAGTCCTGGGACCTCTCTTGTTTGGCATCTACTTCTCTGAAGTACAGGCCAACACTAAGGGACTCTGGCTAACAAAGTTCACAGATGACTGCAAATTGGGAGCCATTATTGAGTCCCCAAATGATGTGGATACTCTACAAAAGGTCCTTACAGAAACAGATGCTTGGTGCCAGAGCCATGGGCTCAAGCTCAATACCAAGAAATGTATAGTTATCCCCTTTGGGAAAAAACATGTACCTGTGAATTACCACATAGGTGGCAGTACACTAAACACCGAAAGTGTGATAAGAGACTTAGGGACACAGGTGGACAGTGATCTCACCTTCAATAACCACATTGCCACAGCAGTCAGGAAATCCTTCTATGTGGCACACCTCATCACTAAGGGCTTTTCATCCAGAAAAAAGGAGGTCATTGTCCCACTGTATTCATCCCTCATTAGACCCATTATAGAATACAGTGCCCCATTTGGTATGTACCTCTCAAGACATCTGCAAGAACTGGAAAGGCCACAGAAATACCTCACTAAAAAAATCACAGGCCTAAAGCAGATGCCCTATGCTGACCGCCTTGAAAAACTCCAGCTATACTCTGTCGCATATCGTCTACTCCGAGGTGATCTCTGCTTAACATACAAGGCCATGTCAAACCCAGAGCTGTTGGACATGCTGCACTTAAAGAAATCCCAATCTCTCAGAGCCACACGCTCCAGGGATCTAAATCTTGTCGTCACAATAAACAAAACATGCTGAAGGGATAGGTTCCTGACCCAGAGACTCCCCAGACTCTGGAATAGACTGCCCATACATGTCAAGCAGAGTGCCTCTTTGGCCCTCTTCAAAAGGAACCTTGATGACTGGATGGGAGAAAGGAAATTCACCCCGGGGATCACGTCAGTCGCCCTGCTAGACAGGGGTCCAGGGAAGTAAATAGTGTGGGAAGAAATAGCCAGGGAATTGTTATGGCTAGGTTTGTATAGGCCCTAGGGCCGATAGCCTATTACCAGCCTATGAACCTATGAACTTCTTTTTTTTTTAATTATTATTTTTCTGTTCTCTGAGCAGTGACACTGCTGTAATCCCTGGGCGTATCTAGATCCATCATCCATTGGTCCTCTTGAACTCTGAACAAACAAGGCTCTGGGTCTCATGTACCGGGATTTTTTGTTGTCACACATAGGGAGTCTCTGGGTGATGAATCTGTTAAGACAAATAAACTTTTGCAAATATGTGGTTAACAGACATGTTAAGGTACTAGATTTGAACTGAAGGATCGCGTTGAAAGTGTTGCCCTGATCACAGAAAAGTACCGGTATATGTTTACATTCCTGTGCATCTTACTTTATTCCTTTCATGTGCAGTATACCCAAGTGCAATAACTGTGTTGTTTACTGCATTGCATTGCAGTATGTTGTATTGTATTTTATTCTCTTATTTATTCATAGTCATTATATGTCAATGCACCTTAGGAGGATTGCTATGAAATTTCATTGCACTTGTGCAATCACAATAGAGGAATCTTATCTTTTTTCTCTGGATATTTTTTCCATGTGGTAATAACAGTATTACCTTGCACATTATCAATAATGGTAATGGTCACTAATAATGCATAAAGCTGAATAGAGAAAATGTTTTTCCCTTACAAAGCCATTACATATGACAAACATTTCAAATCATAGTTTTCAGAAGGCAGTACTGGACCTGTCTTAGCTCAGATTCCATGCATTTTTTCTGTTTTTGTTTGGTGTCTGCTTAATGTCTTGAGAATTTAGGTCCATTTATCAGGCTACCAACCTGTCAGTAAGTGGCAGGCAGGCATGTTGGTACAGCTTTGCCAATGAAAAAATAGAGACAGACAGAATGACCTCAGCAAGTCGCTAGCCCAAAATATCTCCAAAAGGAAAAGTCTAAACATTTATCTCACTGGAATTTTCAGAATGTCGTAGTTTGTTAAACATGCAAGAAGGAAATAATTCAGGGCTAATACTTGGTTTTGATAGTGATTTAATGTTAATTATTTGAAGCAGAAATTCTTAGATTTAATGTCACCACTTCTGAAGTTGCTATAAGTTATTTCTATAAAAAGTAAAAGCTGCCCTTAAAAGATTTCTTCTCGCCTTATGAACTGTATTAACTGCACTGTACCACAAAATATTTCCATCATAGCCATGAGAGGTGCTGTTCGTCTGTCACTGTATGAGAGATTTTATATATATATATATATATATATATATATATATAAATATATATGTGTGTGTGTGTATATATATATATATATATATATATATATATATATACACACACACACACACACACACATATATATATATATATATATATATATATATATATATATATATATATATATATATATATATACACACAGATATAGATAGATAAATAGATATATGGCTTCCTATTATATCATTGAAAGAACAGTTCAGCAAATGGCATTTTGTCAAACATGCACTTTCTCGAACTGTTCTTACTGATATTTCATTATGGGATGGGGAAATGTGCCCTTTCCCCAGTGTAGTGCAATGTTGCATTTGGTATATATAATTAGCGGAGGGTGTGAGGGGCACAACTCCCCCACATGAGGGGGCTTTGATGAACAGCATTTCAGGTGAAATGCCATTCTCTGAAATGGAGGTTTGAAGATGTAATATTGACCCATATATATATATAATAATAATCTTACTAGATCTTTGAGTAGATTATGAAGATGCTCAGCAACAGTGCACAGATGCAGAAAATACATTTTTGAGCTGCTTAAACTCAAAAACATTATTCTACTTGGCTTTTGTTTTCATAGAAGTTATTTTCATTTTTCTCTATTTATTCTTTATTCTATATATTACTTGTTATACAGTTAAAACTCAGTAAACACAACTCCCCTTTTAACTTCGGACCCTGGAGTTTCTCTCTCATTAATTGACTTGACCAGAGTCATACAATGTTCAAGTAGAAGTTAAGTGAATTTAACTAAGGTTTGTTGGAATTTGCTCATTTACAGCTTGTTACTATAAACAATATTTGTTTGCTGTACAGCAGTACAACGCTTGAACAGTGTGGCAGTAAAATTGTTGCAAGTACTAAGGACATATTTCTATTTAGGTTACCATGAGGTTTAACATTATTTATGTCTGCATATCCCAAAAACATATACCACAATGGAGATAAATAATATCCAATATTTATTAATGCTACTACTTTAAATGTATATGCCTTTGTAAACATTTTTATTTCCAGTAAAACAAAAGGTGTATATTTGTAAAACACATTTAAAAGTTAAGAGCAGGTACATTCTGTAACATAATATTACATGTTGGTCATCGTTCATCGACAAATAATAGGGAGATAAACAGATGACACACCAGTACATTATTTAATTGTTGTAGAAACACATTTGTAACAAATATAAAAAAATGTAGGCACTGAAACATTAAAGTTGGAAAATTGGGAAGATACTGATAAAAAAAACATGCATCATTGAAGCAGATGATTTTAGAGAAAGCATAACTGAAGAAATCAGAAAAAGAAGGACACACTGCCCTTAGGTACACATAAAAGAGCCATTTGCTTTCCTCAGAGCAAAGGTAGTCTGTGCAGTAACATGCTCTTGCAAACTGACCTAGAAAAAAGATGCAGAAAATACTCGAGCATACTTAGAGAAATCTCTTCACTCCCACCTTATTAAACAGAATAATGGTGGCTTTAATCTGATCTACTCCTCAGATGTGGAGTCACAGGCAAAGTATAAAAATATAATAAGTTAATTCAAATAGCTCTTGATGTAGCAGTGACTTGCCACATATTAAACAAACAGATTTTAGCCCCAAATGTCTAATTCCCCAGAGAAATAGCACATAGTCTGCAGTCTCTTCTGCACTACTTTTCAGAAAACAAAAAAGCTGGCAGTTGGTCAATCTAAATTCAACAGCAGATTACTGTTAGCTTATCTGAAGCTGCTGTAACCTTCACAACATCCACTGTTGACAGGAATAAGAGAAAGGAAACAGACATGAAGAAAGAACAACTAGCAACAGTTTGTTAGTACTGAGGTGCAAGGGGGAGAAACTTGTATAGGAGGGGCAAGGAGCCTACAGACAATGTTAAGTCATTTACTAAACTAGGATATTCACTGTGCAGCCTGCAGCCCAGAGCAGGAAATGGTCTCTACTCTGATTTACCTACTGTCTGTTCTTCACATGTTCTTCACATGGCATCTGACACATGAACCGCATTTGATCTCCAATTCATGCTGGTCAACAAACACATTTGGAAGAACTGCCTGTATAAACCGTGTCACTGCAAACTCAGTTTTCTAGATTTCCATATGAAGTATATGACTACCTTCCAGTTTGGGGGAAGTATGAGACTTCTCTCTCCTGGATATAGCCATTTTGTTTACTAACACTGATAAAGCAGTTTAATTTCATACTTGCCTTAGTCCAGTCTCATCTAGGCCAAAGTGATAGTGTCATCACTTCTTTAGTAGGTATGATTATCTTTGGCCAGAAGTGCCTGAGTAAATTCCCTGCTACTTGTTTTATTGATTCAGTTTCATACAGCTCCAATACCTATTTAAGGGCATGGCTAGCTTAGATGTTGATAACCCAGAGCCATTCTAAATTATCTAACTGATATATTAAAGAACTCATTAAGGTATTTCCAACCAAGCATCTGTCTTTCCTCAAAGGCTCGCGGGCTGAAATTAGAATTTGAAGAAAAAAATCCATAGCCAGGTCCCAGCCCTGCATAGCGCACAGAGAGCTCATTGGATCTGGGTTAGACAAGATGCCCACCCTGCAGCAATGTTATGGTAAGCATTGTTCACTCAGTGACCTCTTCATATGCGGGCAGGAACAAATGCACCAAAAGGAACTAAGGGGTAGCATGGCAGGGATGATAAAAGCCTGGGATAAGTAAAGCAAACTACATCATGTCTTTAGTGTTTGTCCTTTGTACATATATTAGTTTATTTAGAGAGTTTGGTCAAAAGAAAAGCTACTGAACCAAACAAATTTTAAAAAGTTGCTCATCCAACCTTTTTTTTAACTCTTATTGTAGGTTTCCCTGTTTTGTTAATTATTCTGTAAAGAAAGCTGTTTCAGTAATCTAATGGGACTTAGCGGCCTTATTTTGACATTCCTTGCTTCAGCAAAAATCCTACGTTGTTAATAGTGAGATCCTAAAACAATGGGACTAAAAAGTTTGAAAATTTCACCTTACCCCCAGTGTTGTGTTATCTCAGAGTTAGTATATTTAGTGTTTTGAAGGTATACAGACTTGGGGGATAGGGGCTTGCTCACTTTCAGAAATCCTTTTTTTTATATTTTTTTGAGAGATGTCAGTGGCATGGGCATTTGATAATTTTATTAAGAATTAGTTCCAAAAAACATTTCTAGATGTTTAGCCATACTCGCAGTGCTAACATAACAATATGAAAAGCCAATAAATTATATATTATATGTCTGAGCCTAACTCATATTTACTGGCTGAGGCCACTTCCTGTGTCTTATCCCCTTAATAAGCCCACATTTATCTTGTCTCCTTTCTGGCTGTTCCCCTTGTAACAGGGTATTTGTATCTCCACATTTTCATTAAGTGCACTGAGTTACTAGGCACACATACTGCATTTCCATTGCAGTATACTGGCTGCAGCATTGAAGATGTTATTCCAGGTGATGGACAAAAAGTTGTGAAACAGACTTAAAACTTGGATTTCCATTGTTCCTACATCAGGGGTGACAGGCACTGCAGTTGAGGGCTTAGCAACAATCTGCCTAAGGCCTTCATCAACTGCATGTTTTGGAGGCAGTTGAGTGGGGGTGTCTTCTTCATTAGCTAGCGTGGGTGGCCATGATATGTGACTTATGGATTTTGGGCATAGTATCCAGAGTCTCTATCTTTCCCTTTCTAATCTCTCCAAAGTTACTCTCTCTCCTCTTCTAGACATCCCATCCCACCAGAAAAGGGTGGCAGTTTTATAGGTTGTTAAACTTCTAGAAAAAAAAGCATCCAGGAGGTCTCATCAGACCAGAGAGTGCCCTGCTGTTACTCCAGATTCTTTTTGGTGAGAAAAAGGACTAAGGAACTCAGGCCCATCCTAGATTTAAACAGCTTAAATCAATATAACCCAAAACAGAAGTTCCAGAAAGTGATGGTGCAGTTGTTTATCCCCTGGCTGTCTAGGGGAGATTTGCTATGGTCTTTGGTCCTCCAAGATACATACCTGCACATCATAATTGCTGAAGAGTGCAGGAGATTCCTTCATTTCAGGGTGGAAAGCAATGATTTCCATTTTCAAGCCACTCCTTTCAGTCGGTGCACAACTCCCAGGATCCTCATGAAATGCATGGCTGCTGTGGCATTTTCCAGAGGCTGCAAAGGTTGAAGATATTCCACTAACTAGATGATTGGCTCCTCACTGTTCCAGTAGTGGGGAAAAAAAAACATATATCAGCCTGGGATTATCTGCTTCTTCTCTTCCAGTCCGTGGGAATAATGTTGAGCTTCATGAAGCCCCAGCTGGAACTCCCTGTGTCTGAAGTTCATATGAAATGCATGGCTGCTGTGGAACGTTTCAGAGGCTGTAGAGGTTAAAGATATCACACTACTTAGATGATTGTCTTCTTGCTGTTTCAACATTTAAAAAAAAAAAATATATATATATATATATATATATATATATATATGTCATCCTGGGAATCCCTGCTGCTTCTCCTTGGGAATAATGCTGAGCTTCATGAAGTTCCAGTTCTAACTGTCTCAGTGCCTGGCATTCATAGATTGCTTGCTGGGTACTCACTTTTGTTTAGGCAATATGCATGCAGGAAAGTGCCCCTGATTATTCAGGTGATCTTAAAGATCACCCAGTCATCTTCTGTGTCTGTGGCCATGTGTCTTAGGATACTGGGGTTCATGACCATCATGATATTCATTATTCTGCATATGAGGTATCATATGAAGGTTTTCCACTGGACCTTGAGAACTCATTGGAATCAGCCCTTGGACATACTTTCTATTTTGATAAGAATTTCAGATGCACCTCAGAGACATTTTCTCTGGTGGCTGTTCAGTGACAGCTTCTTCAGTGGCAGCACTGACCTATAGCGAGAAGTCAGTGTGGATACTTCAACAATAGCATGGAGGGGACTTTGTGTAGGTGAACTGTCCAAGATGTCTGGTCACAGTCAGGTGCCAGTCTGTACGTAAATTTATTTATTTATTTATTCATTTTATTTTTCTTTACAGAGAAAGTGAGTGGACAGGTGCCCATTTTCAGTGGAGGCTTGAGGAGAAAAACTCCATCAATGACAAGGTAATAACACATAGTAAAAATAAGATATACAGAGAAAATAGAAATATTTTAAAGGAGAATTCCACCCAAATGAAAAGTTTTTCTAAATAAAAAGTGATTTGTCTTCTTTGTAATCCAACACTAAACACGACACATACAAAAAAGGCATCATTTAAAAATTATTCCATTTGTTTTGTGTCTGAACTTGTTTCTGTTTGTCTTTCTTTCCTCTGTTTGTCTCATCATCTCTTATATCACAAAGGCTACGAAGACTGGCAGAGTAATTAGGTTAGGTCACTTATTCCATCTACAGAGTCATTAAGAAAAGAATGTCTCTTAAACATTGGCATTTTAATGTGCCTTATCAGTTACAGATTGCCAGCATCACACCTGAGATAGAGTGTAGCCTGGAATCTGAAAAAGCAAGGCTTTTAGGTTTAGTTTCCAGATGCAAATCAACAAGAAAACACAACTCACACTTAGTTCTTTCTTTTCTTTTCTTTTTTCTTGTTACAAATTAGTTGTTGTTCCCTTTAATCAAACTCTAAGTGCAACAAAGAAATAAAATATTTTCATGCTACTCTTCTGAGTTTCTGTCAGTATTCAATTTAGCATTTTAATACACTTTGAAAAAAGCACATGTTCTCCTCTGGTGTCTGTAACAGTATTTTTGCATTGCATACAGTGTTTTGTTGAGACAAGTCAGTGAGCTGGGTAAGGAAGATTACCATCAAAGACTCTAATTCAACCTACAGTATTAAAATGCAACACAAACCACCCCAGCTTGAGTATCACAGGGGTCAGATTTCAAAGTTACATTTTCAAGTCTGTCATTCAAACATGCCTTAAAATGCTGTATCAGAGAGCCACATCAGTGTAATGAAAAATACAGATTAATGCTGACAGTCAAAAGTAGGCAGCCACAGTACTGTTGTGACCTGATGAGTGGAGAATCACAGTAAATGTTCCTCTCATCATAGGGATTTCTTTCTGTCACTCTAAAATGAGATGAGGGAGGCAAAGCCATTGAATGTAAACTAAAATCAAGCTACCCCATGGCAGCTCCCTTTCAGGCCATTTTGGGGTAAAACAAATTAGAAAGTAATTACTTACTTTAACAAAGAGACATTAATACAGAAAAGTTCAAGATATGCTCAAATGGATTCACTTCAGAATCTTGAAATTCCGAAACATTGAATGTCATATGATTGAGACCATATGATCGATGTTTCGGAATATCGAAATTCCGAAACAAATCCAAAATTAAAAAAAAAAAATAACTGCTTAAATGTTTCTCCAGAGGGGGCAAGCCCTCCTGCTCCCTCACACCCCCACTACTTAAATATACCAACTCCGAGATCGCACAACAGTGAGGAAAAGGGAAATCTCTCATTCCACACTGTGCGCAGATCTCCGTTCAGAATTTCGAAGTTCTAAAACTTCGATCATATGGTCTCAGCCGTATGAAATTCGAGGTTTTAGGATTTCGAGATTCTGAAGGGAACCCGCTGAAACACATATTTTTTTTAGTATTAAAATCCATAAGGCTCAATATTACAAATAACTGGTGCTATTAAAGCATTCTTCCACGCTATGTGTTGTCTCCTATTCCAGCTTTTTATACAATTTACATATATACTGCATTACATAGCAAAAAGGATCTTTGAGAAAAGTGCAGCAGCACTGTAGTACTAGCAGTAAGATGTGACTAATGTGCTGTATAGGATGTGCCACATAGTGTTTGCATGTAAGGATGGGCATATTCTATTGCATAACTAGCTTATTTAGAGAGTATAGTCAAAAGAAAAACAGTAGATGAAAGAGATGGCAAGTGCAGGCTGGCAGCACTCTAGATAATCGGCGCAAAATTGATTCTCATATCCAATTGGCACTGAGGAAAAACTCACTACAAATTGTGCCTTCTTTGTAAAACTTCAAACTTTCCCAATGCACACTCGATTGTCTACCCTTTTTCGAGTCTACTGTATGCTTCTTCCATGGTTACAAATATTAACACTTCAGTAACACAATCATTGGAACAAGAGCTGTAACAAAATAGCCACATTTACTACTGAATCTCCTAACTAAACATATCATTCCCTAGCTCTCAGAAATTTACAGTGGCTTGAATTCTCAAACTGCGCCTGTCTTTCACAGTTAAAATTTTGTTTATTTATTTATTTGACATTTATTTACTGTGAAAATGTACTGGGGTACATATTTTCAGCAGAGGCCCTGCCCACTAAAGCAATTATATAAGTCAGCACTAAAAAATTAAAAGCACTACACCCTCACAAACTCCCCTTGAGTACCTTGTTCCCCATTAGCCCTTTTTTTTCAATTATAAAGGAATTCCCAATACTATTCTAGCATGTCCAAAGGTCAGTTGTCAATCTCCTCTCCGGTCCAGCTGGTGAATCTGGGAATCTTGAGGCAATGTTACAACTGCCTCATGTACACAGACAACCCTCTCCTCCTCCCAACAAATTCCAACACATGTGAGAGATGCAACCATATAGCCATACTGGAGGCTAAGCTCTCTCAACTCAGTACTGGTGTAACCAGTCAGGAGGAGAAGGAAACCACACTCACTACAATTCCAGTCTCACATAGACCTACCACGACAGCAAACCAAACACATAAACACACAAAAACATTCTCGGAGGCTCTAAATAAAAATCTGCCTAAGCAGCAGAGACCTCCAAAGCAGACACCCAAGCAACCGCTACCCCAAAACAAAACACGTACAACACATAGCTCACAAAGCCAGTGTGCCGAACAGTCACAGCCCTTAAGGCTAAACAACACACCTGATACACTTGTAATAGGTGACTCTATCGTCAGGTACACTGACGTCCCGCTCACCAGGCTGAGCAAGGAGAAGGTCACGGTGAGCTGCCTGTCGGGTGCTAGGATCCGCCACATAACACAAGCACTCAGGTCACGCCAAGGCAAGTACAAATATGACTCAGTCATTGTCCATGCTGGTGTGAATGACCTGAGACATACCTCCCTGGACTACATGAAAAGAGACATAGAGGAGCTCTCTGAGCATGTAGCCCAGGCCGGTATGACCCTGACCTTGAGTAGCATCTTACCCTCACCAAGAATGATGCCACAATATGAAGACAAGATGATCAATTTCAACAATTGGCTTAAGTATTGGTGTCATTCAAAGGGGATCCAATGCCTGTCAGCCTGGGATGACATGCTCGACAAGCCACGATGCTTCGCTAGGGACGGCTTGCACCTGTCACCCTGGGCTTTCGGATATTGGCAAAGGCTCTTGCTACCCCCATAGTGCCTTTTTTAGGCAAGGCTCAAAAGACAAACTCACCTCCATAGGTATCACAAGGGATAAGAAACTAAGAGTAATGCTACACAATGCCAGAAGTCTAAACCCCAAGATGCACGCTCGAAACTCTCCTTAGCATGGAGAACATCGATATCTGTGCAGTAACAGAAACCTGGTTCAAGTCTCCGAGAGCACCCCAGTACTACCAGGTTATACCTCATACCATGCTTTTCGCCCCAAAACTTGGACCGTACCACAAAAGGAGGGGAGTATCAATATTCACAAAGATACCCACACCTCCAGGTTGGTGGCACAGCACGAAGCATCAGAGACTATCCATGTGCAACTAACAGTGGGTAAAACTGCCTTCCAGTTTATAGCCTGCTACAGACCACCCTCCCAAACCCAGGAACCCCACTCGGCCTTCCTGAGAACACTGGAAAATATGAAGGTCTCTCCAAACACCATTATATTGGGTGACTTCAACTACCCAAACATAGACTGGGAGCATTACTCTAGCTCCAACACCCTAGCCCAAAGGTTCCTAGAATTTATAAACTCAAATGCTATGGAACAACTTGTTACCACTCCCACAAGAGGGGAAAACATACTGGACCTGATCATCACCAACATGGGGACTCTATGCTCCAGACCAGAAGTGTATCCCTCATTGGTAATATCAGACCATAAACTAATCTCACTGGATATTCACATCCTGACTCCACCCCCTGCCCTGAAAACCACAGTGAAAAACTTCTCTAATGCAAATTTCACACTCCTCAAAACCGAGGTGGAATCCTTCAAAGCCCCCGGGCCTGTGGAAAATACGGCCCAGACCGCAGAATCCTTTATAAATGCATTCTATGAACACCTTCAGGAATGCATGAATCATGCAATTCCAAATAAAACCAAGTCCCAATCCTCCAAAGGCAGACGTCCTGTCTGGTGGACCCCAGCTATAAACAAACTATACAATAGAAGGAGGAAGCTACTACATGATAGAGCAAAATCCCAAAAAGGGAAGGCATCTCTGATCAGTATTAGCAAAATCTACGGGCACTCATAAAATCGTCTAAGGCCAGCTTTGAGAGAAAAATTGCACAGGACACTAAGGATAATCACAAGGCTTTCTTTAGTTATGTTAGGAACCTGGGTGGGAATTCCCAGATATGCTCAGAATTAGTCCAAAATGACAAAAAATACATCAAACCCACAGACATTGCCAACATCCTAGCTGACAGGTTCAGTGCAAACTCCCCCCTCCACCAAAAGGGCAAATATCTATCCCAGCAGAGTGCTGCACCCCTGACATCTCAGATGCTCAGGTAAGAGCTGCCTTCTCGAAAGCATAAACACAGCATCAATGGGACCAGACGGTGTCCCGGCTGCGTCCTACATGAACTCCAAGAAGAGCTAAACCCAAACATAAAACTACTGTTCAGTCTCAGCCTTACTACAGAATATGTACCCAAAGAGTGGCGTACAGCAACAGTGGTCCCTCTCCACAAAGGTGGTGCCTCAACAGATCCTGGAAACTATCGCCCCATAAGCCTGACTAGCTTGGTCTGCAAAGCTATGGAAAGGATCATCATGGACCTCATAAATAAAGATATTGGGGACCTACAGACACTGGATCCTACCCAGTTTGGCTTTGTTAAGGGCAGTTCCTGCCTCTTAAACCTGGTTGATTTCTTTGAAACAGTCACTAAGGCCATTGACGAGGGGAAGGTGGTCCACACAGCCTACCTGGACCTTGCAAAAGCCTTCGATACAATACCCCACTCGGGCATTATAGATAAGCTCACCAGCTTAAATATAAACCCCTATGTCACTAGATGGGTTGCAAACTGGCTCAAGGACAGAACCCACATGGTTAGAATTGCTGGAGCCATGTCAGACTCCAAACCAGTTACAAGTGGCGTCCCACAAGGCTCAGTCCTGGGACCTCTCTTGTTCGGTATATATTTCTCGGAGGTACAGGCCAACACGGAAGGACTGTGGCTGACCAAGTTTGCAGATGACTGCAAACTGGGCGCCATAATCGACACTTCAGTCGACACAAGCATCCTCAAAAAGGGCCTCATAGAAACAGACAACTGGTGCCAGAGCCATGGCCTCAAGCTAAACGCCAAAAAGTGTATAGTCATCCCATTTGGCAAAAACAAAGTGCCCACAAATTACCACATAGGTGGTAATCCATTAAGTACAGAAGAAGTAATTAGGGACCTGGGGACCCAAGTTGATAGCAATCTCTCATTTGACAACCACATGGCCAAAGTGGTTAGGAAAACATTTTATATAGCCCACCTAATCATGAAGGGATTCACATCTAGATCAGGGGAGGTCATCGTTCCTCTTTACTCATCCCTCATCAGGCCCATAATTGAGTACAATGCCCCTTTTGGGATGTACCTTACCAGACACCTGCAGCAACTGGAAAGACCCCAAATGTACCTCACCAAGAGGATCAAAGGGCTCAGACAGATGCCATATGCTGCCTGGTTAAAGAAACTCCAGCTCTACTCAGTGGCATACCGCCTGCTCAGAGGCGATCTGTGTCTGACATATAAAGCCATGTCCAACCCGGAATTAATGGACATGCTGCACCTCAGAAAATCCAAATCCCATCAAGCTACGCGCTCGAGAGACTTGAACCTCAGCACTGAACTAAATAGGACATGCTGGAGGGACAGATTTATAACCCAGAGGCTCCCTTCACTCTGGAATAAAATCCCAGTCCAGGTTAGGCAGAGTCCCTCATTGACTCTCTTCAAGAGGAATCTTGATGAGTGGATGGGAGATCGTAGGTTTACCCCGGGTATCACTTCTGTGTCACTGTTAGACAGAGGCACAGTATACTAACCTCGAAAAAGGGCATAGCAAAATTATTTTAAAATGGGTGGCGAAAGCCAAACACACTCTGGCTAGGCTTATAAATGCCCTAGGGCAGATAGCCTAGTATGAACCTATGAACCTAAAAAACCTCCATAATGTACATTTCAGCATTACATTGGTAAAATACATAACATACATTTCAGCATTACATTGCTAAGTAAGAAAGAAGTAAAAATCACATTCAATTCACAAAGAAACCACATTTGGTACAAAATTAACAACTATTACCAGACTTGAGAAGTAGAGTAAAAAGAATGACATATAAGATTGTTCTAGGATTCTTTGTAGGAAAAGGGAGATAGTGACAGGCAGAGAGTACAGAATCATATGTGGAAGAATGGAGCAGTGATCGGTAAGAGATAAATCAGAGATGAAGGCTGAGAGTTAATATTTCTTCATTCCCTAACCAGGATTAGTGCATGAGCAGAGCCATGAATTCATTAGGAATTGACTAATAGAATGTTTAAAGGTATGGAGGTTAGGAGTTCTGATTTCATTTGGAAGGTTATTCCAGATTTTGGCTACTGCCTAAGGGTAGAGCCGAGGTACTGGCTGGCAGAGTTCTTTGGTTTATGGACAGAGAATAGTTGTTTGTCTTCAGATGTTAAGCATCTTTTACAAATGTAGGTGTAGATCAGGGAAGTTAGTGATGGACAGGCAGAAGGTTTATAGATTATGTTACTGTCCATAGTATACTCTTTTTCCCAAACACATCCCCCTCTCTTGATTCTCTGCTACAATGGTAATGTCCCTCAATACCCTTTCTTTCTGAAGATTTTAACCTTTGGGAGGTCAAAGAATCATATATCAGCTCTGGTCACTCCTTATATTCCACTTTTGTATCAGACCTATGGAACTTCTTCCCTCTTACAATTAGGCATCAACTTCCAGTCTCCTCAAAGAAAAGCTAAAGGATTTTCTGTTTGATTCCTGGCTTTTCCTCCATGGATTCTCACCAGGTTCATCTCATCTACCTTTCAAATACTTGCACTATGATTCCTCCACATTCTGTTTCACTAAGTCTGTATTCACAGTAATAACATTGCCTCTGTAATTTAGATTTGTCTATCATCAGTAGTTAATCCTAATATCTTAAACATTTTCACTTTCCATGTTTTTAACTGATGTGTCTCCTCCCTATTTATTCTTATCTTCTTTCTTAGCATACCTCTACACTAGCCCCCACTGAAGTGTTACTTACACCACTGAATGTTTAACTTGTCACATCGTTTTTTGCATGGAAGTTTGTTATACTGGTTGTTTTATTGTTATATTTTTTTGCATTGTTTTGTACCTTTTGGAATTTTCCTTACAAGCCACTAATGAAAAGGTATCCTGCGTGGCCCAGTCTGACCATCCTAGTAAATAAACAGAATAGATAAATACATGCATAAATAAGTAAATAAAGAAAGTAAATACATAGGGAGGGGAGCTCAGTAGGTATATATAGGCAAGACTGTCTAGGAAGAGAATGATATCAGCGAATGTAGAACTAGGAGGGCGAGGGGCTACATATAACAGAAAGAGTGAAAGGAGTATTCTTAGTTGGATTATTTCTTTTAAAAGGACTAGGGTAACAGTTTAGGAGTGTTATATATGATTGGATGGTTGTAAAGGTGATGCCAATAGAGTTATTTTGTGAGGATGAGCATTTGCAGCTTCAGTATTATAGAATCACAGAATTTTAGATGATCTTTAAAAGATTTAAGTAAGCTGAATTGTTTGCGATATGTATCGTTATACATCACTTATAATCTACCCAATCACTGTCAGTCAAACATTACATAGCTCTATGAAATCCTGCCTTGTTTTAAACCTCATTCCTCCCCTGTATGTATTGTTCCTACAGTTCACATTTTTTTTCCTATGTAATTTGCTCCTACCCTTTTCTAAATATCCCATTTCCAGTTGTTTTATCTCTGTTAATATATTCACTATTCGTAGTACAGTTGGTTTAGACTTTGATTTTCATTTTCCAGTAATTGCTTTTTTGGCGTCCACCATAATTAGACACAGCAAGGCCTTACTATGTCTAGGCAATTCTGATTCTGTATCATAGCTCAGAAAAATAATTTCCCTAGTTACACCAGTTAGCTCACCCAGTATCTCTGACAGAGCAGTCTACAGGGAATCTTTAAATCTGCCAACTCATTACACTCCAAGAAAATATGTTCCCTCTTTCTTCCTCATTACACCTCCAACATTTGCTGTCTACCTGATGAAAAATTCTCTGGAGTCTACTTGAGGTATAAAAATATCTATGTAAACATTTCCAAGCAAAAATCCTAAATCTTCTAGATTTTGTTGCATATTTGGAAGATAAACATGTATCTCCCCATTATTTGTTTGTGAATTGCTTATCCAATCTCTCTTCTCAATCCTTTCTAACCTCTTCTGACTGATTCTTATAGTTATCATGCAATGTTTTGTATGCTCTACTAATTATTCTTTTTAACAACAGCTTCTGTTCTGGATGCTACTAAAACTCTACCAGTGCTGGTATTTCATTTAGGACTCCCCTATTTCTTTCTCTCTGCCTATACTCTTAATATCAGTCTTTGATAGGGAAGTCAATCTCTAACCTGCAGTCCAAATAAATTCTTGGTACCTTTCCATTCTATTACCTTTCCCTCTCTAGTTATTTGCTCCCAGTACATTGGTTCCTTTGGCAGTTTTCTTCAGTAAATTCCACCCCTCTTGCCTATTGTCTGTATCCCTAGTTGCAGTCATCCCTATTGCAGAATCTCCTTTCTCTAGTCCATTGTCACTTAGTTCTCAGAATACTTTCTGCTACTTTATGCATATAATATACTGTATGATTATTGTTGTTCTTTTTAAAGGTCTGCATCCTTGTTTCTTGAGCTTCCTTCCTGTTTCATCATCATCCCTTTCCACTTTGAATTATAGGTTTCTGCTTGCGCTATGTGTGGGAGCCTTAACTGTGTAGCTCTGAAATACCCCTTCAAATTGGGCAATCCGAATCGGCCTTGTTCTATTGGAAGAATCAGCTTATCTCACTTGACTCTTGCCATCTTCCTCTCGCAGATAAAGTCCTTCAGCTCTTTATTAATTGCTATCCACAGCTTCTCCTCTGTTTGATAAAAATATGCCTGACCTGTGTATAAGACTAAAGGGACTAAAAACATTTAAACTGCTTGTATCTTGCTATCCATATCCATATGATGGTGCTTCCAGTTTCTCTGTTTTTGTATTACCTTTTGTTTAGTCTCTTCCATATCATTAGCTGCCATACTAGAATAATTTTTTAATCCATACTCCTAAATACTTAATTTTATTATGCCCCCATAAATATGTATATTGCTGAACCAGTTCATGTGTGGGTACATAACTGACTGCTATTACCTTTTTTAGCTTAATTAATTTTGTATCTCCAAAACATTTGAAACTGTCTCATAATGTTCCACAGCACTGTAATGTGTCTTTCTAGTTTTGTCAGGTGTAAAATAATGTCATTTCCAAATAGAGTCAGCTTTTCTGGACTACCATACCAATTATATACTTGAATTTCTGAGTCCCTTATTTTGTTTGCCAGCGGTTCTAAATATAATGCAAATACCAAAGGGGAAAGAGGACTCCCCTGCCTGGCTCCTCTGCTCAAGCAGAAATTATCAGAGAAGAACCCATCCACTTTAATTTTCACCTCTGATCCCTTATATATCCTCCTAATCAACCTTATAATTTTATCAGGGAAATCAAATGCTTCTATTGCCCTGCTCTTGAATTCCTAGCTTAATCTCTTGAATGCTTTCTCTGCATCAAGACCCATCAACAACAGAGGTATTTTCTTGCATTCTGCTTCCCTCTGGATCATCAGTGTTCTGTTAATGTGAAATGTTTGTCCCCCTTCCACAAAACCACATTGATCCATATCTATCAATTTTGGCATTACTTTTGCCATTCTTATAGCCGTTATAGACATAAAAACTTTATAATCACGGTTTAGTATTGGAAAGGGGCTGTATGAAGCTGGATCTGATTGATCTTTACCCTCTTTAGGTATTAGAGCTACCACTGCTTTCTTCCAGGATGTTGGTACTTGACCTCCTTTTAAAATACTGTTAAACAAAACCTACCATATCTTTATCAGTTTTCCCTCCTGGATTCCAAACGTCCACAGGAATACCATTTATTCCTGGGGACTTTCCTTTAGATTGGTTATACATCACCATTTTTATCTCATCTCATCCTATCCTGGTAGTAATTGAGCCTCATCTACCTCTAACCTTTGCATACTTAACTCTTCCGTAAACATTTCCATTTGTACCTTTTCCTGATTTCATGTTTCTCTGCTTTATAAAAACTTTTATAGAATTTCTGAAATAATTCTAATACTTCTACATGATCTCTTGTTATCTTCCTTATTATAGGCTCCCTAAGCTTGGCAATAGCCCTTTCTATTTTTTGTTACCAGAGTCATTGTGCTAAAGGTTTTTGTGCTCTAGAGTTATTATCAAAAAACAATTGTCTTATTTTCTGTTTAGTATTCTGCAGTTGCTCCTCTTCTTATTCTGTAGGATTTCCCCTATTTTGTAATACTTTAACATTTGTCAGTCCCTCTAAATATTTCTTGCTGTTACTTAACCATATTTACCTTTCTTTTATTTCCATCATATCTTTAAACTCCACTTTAATTTTATCCCACTCCCTAGTTATATTTTCAGAATAAATTTCTATCTTGTCTAATAGCTCCTGAATAATTTCCACTGCCCATTCCTTAAATTCGCCAACCTCATTATGTCATATTGGGAGCAACAGTATTTGTTCAACAGTCAATACAGGTCTAACATCGTATATTATACCCGTTTTTTGGATAATTTGTTCCTTATATGGAAAGGGACAGTTGGCAGTTTGGAAGAATTCTTTACATACATTAATGACTCTGTTGATTTTTTACAATTCGCTTATTTTTTCAACAGGGACATGATAGTGTATTTGGATGTGCAATTGGAAATTGACTGGCATACTTTGGGTTTCAAGACTAAAATACATAGGAAGCCCACATTTTCCAACTCGTATTTGGATTATGGTAGCTGGCACCCGCACCATCAAAAGAAGGCAGTGGTTAAATGTCAATTGGTCAGAATGGTTAGTTCTGATGTTGATTTTTTGACAGAAATAAAATTCATTAGTCATATGTTCCAATAAAGGGGCTATCCTATTGATTTGGTGGATGAACTTACCATTGAGGTAATTCACAAACGTGAACAAAGTGTGTATAGACCTATTTTAGGTTATGGGTTTGCCCTTGGAATTAAGTCTAAACATGGAAAAACTTCTTATAATTCCACCTTTATTTTTAACATTTAATGGTATGGCATATACCATTATGGATGTAATCAAAGCTGATTGGGAAATTCTCCAGTTTGATGTTAATGTTGGTTCAAAAGTAGGAAAATATCCAACACGAGTTTCGGAAAGACAAATCCATCAAGAATATATTGGAGGGTATTAGACCTCCAAGGTTAATTAACAGGAAAGCGGGTAACTAAGTGTAATACATGTCCCTTTTGTCCCTCAATAATGGAGTCCGATAGTTGATTTGTGGTAAATGGGAAGACACTTAAAATTAAGGGCAATTTTAATTGTAGCAGTACCAATGTTATATATATGGCTAAGTGTGTACAATGTCCTGTTTTTTACATCGGAAAAACTTCTAGAAAATTTAAATTAAGAATAAGTGAACATTTGGGAGACATAAGACATTGTAGGACCACTAGTGCCTTATTTTGGCACATTAAAGACAAACACAGTCACCATTTTAAATTTCTAGTGTTGGATCAGTTGATGAGGGATGAGCAAGGGTGCATTTTGGATGCAATTTTAGACCTGATGGAATTGAGATGGCAGTTGTTTTTGAATGCCTCCAGATATCCTGGCATAAATGAAACCATCAGTATAGCCAGTGTTTTAAAACTTGATTATATTTCTGGTTAGAAAATGGTTATATTACATATATATAGTATATTTAATGCTAAATGAGGATTTTTTGTTGTTAGCATTATTTTTTAAAAAAGCATTTTTTAAGCCATAACATGTTTGGTTAATTTTTTTATAAATATTTATTTTTAAAAAATTATTGCAATGTTGCTTTTAATGTTGATTAATTGTTAATTGGTTATTAGGGGTTGGTATTTATATGGCTGGGTTGCCTTTGAGTATTGTTCTGATGAAGTCTCTGTAAAAGAGAAGAAAGCGCTAAACATTAAAGCTGGTGTTCATTTTGGATTGTCTGCATCCTGCTTAATTTATTTGGTTCGGTTCTCTTGTGGTTGTTGGTTATCAATGTTGACACTGTAGTGTCGGCCCCAAGTTTTTCAGAGCCGATTACTGAGAAATTGCATAGGTATTGCCGGTCTCCCCAACTTTAAGATCTCCCATTTTACAGAGATCTAGGTCACCTACCCTGTCATCCAGATACTCCAAGAGCCTTTCGGAAGAGGATGTAGAGAGAATAGTGCTTAAACTTTTGAAGTTGTCTGCTTTACCAAAATTGTTGCTGGCTCCGACCTAGTCAGTTCCGGAGCCATCTAAGGCCATTCTCCCTGATGCTGTTCCTCCTCTGAGCCGTCTTGGCCCTTCGGAGCCGGAGATTTTGTGGCCACTTGTTGTGGAACCTATGGTTCCAGCACCCCTTGTGGCTGTCTTGGAGCCGAGTTCCGCTTTGACACCTTCGGCGCCGTCCTTGGTGTCTAGGAGCCACAGCTTACCAGTCTGCCCCGATAGGGACGCTTGGACCCGAACCTCTTCAGTGCCGAGCCTACCTCTTGCTGCATCGGCTAGGTTGAGCTTAGACCCTACATCCGTCTCAGAGCCGATCGCTTTGGAGCCGAGGGCTACCTCCATTTTCTCAGAACTGAGGCTGTTCTCGGAGCTGGAGAGATCTGCATTCGAGATGATGAGCGTGCTGTCTCTGTCATCAGCTCCACTCAAGGGTTCCGATACTCTTCCCCCTCAAGCACCGACCTCTGTCAAAGCACCATCTCTCTCTCTCTCTCGACAGCAGAGACCCGCAGCCTCAGGAGTCCCCGTTGGGTGGCCCCCAGTCTTCCGAGACCTCCCCAGAATACCCTTCTGAGGAACCCCCTTGGTAGAGGACATGCAAGAGGAAGCATGTAGACTCCCCGGATGAGTCCATCACCTCGGACACTGACCTTGAGGAGTTAGAAGGGTCCCCAAGGTCGTCCTCTGATGATATCTCCTTTGTAGATATCATAGAGATCCTAAAGCAGAGAGGTGGCTGGCCCAATGTCACCCCTTTTGATGAAGAGACAGTGTACCTGAGGGCTTTCGGGTCTCAACCTTCAGCCTCTTGGGTGTCTCCACCTTTTGATGAGCTTTTGGACCTAGTTAGTCGAAAAGTGTGGTAAACTCCTGATGCCATGGAACCAGTCTCCAGAAGACCCAACAAATTTCTCTCAGCCCCCAAAAAGAAAGAGTTCTTGACCAAAGGTGTGCCTGTAGATGCCATGTTGGTGGCGGCAGCCACAAAGAAGGAGCTAGCAGAGACTTCTACATCTGTCCATCCACCGAACAAGGAGTATCGAACGATGGATAGATACAGGAAGTGTATCTTCTCTTCAGCGGCTTTTACTCTCAGATTGCTGAATTACCTCACACATTTTACTAGGCTTCAAAGAGATCTCCTAAAGGAGCTAGGAGATACTCTCCAAGGTCCATCAACTGAAGGAGTCCCTGAGAAAGTTACTGCTCAGTTGTCCACCTTAAACTCCATTGTTAACTCCTCCATGAGGCTGATCTCCTATGCAGCAGATGGAGCAAGTAGGGGAGCGGGTTCAGGGGTTTCCCTTAGGAGACACTCCTGGATGCGCTTATGTAATTTTCTGGAGCCCTTCAAATCTACCTTTACCAACTTCCCCTTTGACGGGTCCTCTTTGTTTGGACAAAAGTTAAAAGATACCCTCACCAGGTGCGAACAGGAAGGGAAAACTCTCTTTGCCATTGGAGTATGTTTTATCGTTCCTTCTAGACCATACCCTAATGGTCAGAGAGGCGGGAAAATGTGATTCAAGAAATCCCACAGATTTCTCCCGGATGCACAGAGTGATTCTTCCTTTAGAGGCAGGGGAGGAGGAGCTAATGGTAGATGTCATCCTAGAGGCAGGGGTGTCCACAAAACCAGGGTGGCTGCGATTCTTTTCATGGCCGTCCCTATCAGCGCTCCTGATGTGGGGCCCGGCTGCGCTTCTCTGGAGCCAGTCGGGGGTCTCTTATCTTTGTATCCAGTAGCCTGGCTCAACATCACCCAAGACAAGTGGGTACAAAGAATACTCACCAGAGGATACTCCATACCCTTCTTTCTTCCACCCCACACCCTCAAGAAGATCCCAGATGTTCCACCTAATCACAGGGATCAAGCAACCATAGAAGTTCAAAAGTTGTTCAAAAGTTGTTTTCAAAGACAGTCATCCAAACCATCCCCGCAGATCAGATAGGATTCGGAACTTACTCCAGATTCTTTTAGTGCCAAAACGAACAGGGGACTGGAGCCCATTTTGGACCTCAGAAAACTAAACGAATCAGTAAAGAAATCCATGTTCCGAATGGTAACCCTGCAGTCTATACTCCCTCTATTAGGGAAAGATTATTGGATGTGCTGCATAGACCTCCCAGATTCATACTACCACATCAAAATGGACAGAGCATCAAGGAGTCATCTACGCTTCTGGCTGGGAGCCAGTCATTACCAATTTCGTGCTCTGCCCTTTGGTCTCATCACAGCCCCCAGGGTGTTCACCAAATGCATGGCGGTAGTGGCAGCTCACTTGACATGTCATGGATTCCAAGTGTTTCTGTACCTGGACGACTGGCTCCTGACTGCCACCACCAGGCACCTACTCCTACAAGCCAGAGATTCAACCATCCAGCTCTATACCCAGCTAGGAATTACGATAAATTGGGAAACGTCTGCCTTGTCGCCCTCTCAATTTGTGACTTTTATAGGCGCAGAAATAGACACAGTCACCATGATGGCTCGTTTTCCTGCAGACAGAATTCAAAATCTCAGACAACAGATATGCAGCTTACTTCCTCAACAAAAAGTCAAGGCCAAGACAGTGCTGAAACCTTTAAGAACCATGGCTTCTACCATAAATCTAGTTCCGCTGGCCAGATTGCTTATGCAAATTCTTCAATGGCTACTTTTTTCCCAGTGGTCTCTTTAACAACTGCCTCTGTCTCATCATATTCTCATAATGGAATCTTGCATAAAGGACCTTCGTTGATGGATTCAGCCCGATCAACTGACGACAGAAACACCCTTCTTTCCTCGCCAACCCATTGCTACTGTGACCATGAATGCCTCCCAGATAGGGTGGGGGGCATTATCTAGGCAAGACTGTCCAAGGCACATAGCAAGATCACAAGGTTCACTTGCATATCAATGTCCTGGAGATGAGATCAGTGCTTCTAACGTTGCAAGCACTTCAAGACTTTCTTCCTCTAGGGACGATAGCAATCCAATCGGACAATATGTCAGTGCTATGGTATCTAAACAAGCAAGGAGGAACCAGATCTTACCCCCTTTGTCGAGAGTCTGTTTGTGTTTGGCAGTGGGTGATATCTTCCCAGCGCTTTCTAGTAGCAACGCATATCCCAGGGACTACCAATGTGATAGCTGACAAGCTCAGCAGGGCGATCTTGATGCCGCACGAGTGGTCTCTGAATCAGAAAGTAGCGGAACATATTTTCTGTAAATGGGGACAGCCTTGCTGCGATCTTTTTGTCAGTCCAATCAATGCCAAATGCAGCAGCTACTTCTCCCTTATCCCCCCTCCAGGGGAGTCATCGAGAGACGCACTTGTTCACAATTGGCCTCCGGGACTTCTGTATGCATTTCCCCCATTTCCACTCATATCGAAAGTGATCCAGAAAACAAAGTTCTTGGGAAGCAAAATGATTCTGATCACTCCTTACTGGCCTCATCAGATTTGGTTCTCCTTTCTTGGGCCTCATCTCCTAGACCATCCATGGACTCTGGACCCAGTTCCCGAGTTCTTGACTCACATGTCAGACTCCCTTCACCCCTGCCTCCACACCCACAACTTGACAGCATGGCTGCTCCACTTCCATCCCTAGTCAAGCTTCATGATTTTTCACCTGCAGTGACCCATATCCTTACATCTTCCCACAAATTTTCCACAAGGAAGTTATACGCTAGCAAATGGAGAAGATTTTCTATCTGGGCAAAAGAGAAAAAATGTAGATCCTTACACAACATCCATCCCCTTGGTGTTAGAATTCCTAACTGAACTTTTCCATCAGGGGTCAGCTGCTGCTACAATTAAAGTTCAATTAACAGCGATATCAAATTTTCATTTGGGACAACATGAGCATAATCTGATGGCTCACAGATTATGTAAAACCTTCCCTAAAGGCACTACCTTGCTGAGACCTCCTTTTCAGGAATCTGTATCTCCTTGGGATCTAAATTTCATTCTGTCCAAATTTAACTTCCCCACCATTTGAACTCGTGTATTCGTGTGAGCTGAAGTTTCTGTCTTGGAAAACCATTTTGCTAGTAGCTATTACATCTGCTAGAAGGGTGTCAGAGTTGCAAGTACTGTCAGTCAAACCTCCTTACTTGATTTTTCATAAAGACAGAGTTTCCCTTTGTACAAACCCTTCCTTCATTCCTAAAGTTTGCTCTCAGGCTAATTTGAACCAAACTATCGAACTGCCTGCATTTTTTCCTAATCATTCAAACAGTGCAGAATATAAATTTCATCAACTTGATGTTCACAGACAGTTACTGTTCTACCTACATAGAAATAAGGAACTTGGAAAATCACACCAATTGTTCGTATCCTTTTCTGAAACTAGAACAGGTCTGCCAGTCTCTAAAGTAACTCTATCTAATTGGGTTTCCAACTGTATCTCTTTTATCTACTCTTCCAATGGAATGAACCTTCCGTTTAAAATTAAGGCTCATTCCACAAGATCCCTATCCACATCAGCTGCCTTTCAAGCCAGAGTTCCAATTAACAGTATTTGTGCAGCAGCAACTTGGGCTACCCCTCATACCTTTATTACTCATTACAAATTGGATTTGACCTGAAGGGGTAGAGCCTCCTTTGGTTCCACTGTTCTTAGGAGTATATTCCCATGAGCCACCCGAGAAAAATGTGCTAAGGACGCTGTCCCATATGTAAGAATGAAGGCAAGATAGGGCTACAGAACATAAAGAAGTTATGTACTCACCATAATGTTCCATGTTTGTAGTCCATCTCGCCCTTCATTCTTATGAATCCACCCACCTACCCCCATCCTTGGAGGATCTGGAGACAGGATAGTTTTACCTTAGTAGGGTGGAGACCTTTCATCTTTGTTGTTCCTTGTGGATAACCTTTTCTGTCATTCTTATAGTTAGCAGCAAACAAGATCTGGGGATTCTTACTAGTGCACTATGGGATACCTACCTTACCACGAGCCAACTAAGAGTCTTTGAGCTTTGTAATCGGCCGAGTCGGAGCTGAGGATCGGCTCCGAACCCATATGTAAGAATGAAGGGCAAGATGGACTACAAACATGGAACGTTATGGTGAGTACATAACTCCTTTTTTATTAAATGCACTTGTTCAGTTCCTTCTAAGTGTGTCTCCTGTAGCATAGCTATTTGTACTCCACATTTTTTAATATAGTTCACTATTGGTTCTTTTTTGTATTTGTATTTAAGACCATTGACATTTAAAGACATTACAGAAAGCATTTTTGTCTTAAAAAGTGTTTATTCCCACCTTTTATGTGTAACAGCTTTTCCTAGGTTGTCAGTCTTCATTTATCCTTGATGTATGGGACTCTGTTCTGACTCTTGGAACCAGCTCAAGCTAAGTCCCTACCCAGAATGCTTCACTCTAGATTACCTCAGATCTCGTTTGCCACTCTTCTACATAAGACGCATCAGCCAAACTCTCTCTTGAGCTAAGTTTATTTTCATTATTTTTAATTGAAACTTAGTTAAATCATTTTAGAAATCTTCCTTTCAGTCTTTTCTACCTACCCAGTTAACTTTTTCACCTTCTGTTTGCTTATACAATCCCTTTCCCTTTACACTTCGGTGTTTTTCCTACCATTGTTGGTAGTTTTCCTTTGTTAAGAAACACAGTTGTAGTTGGATATTTCTATCTCTGTTTTGTGAGTGACTGTGCTGTCCACCTTCTTACCTCGTGGTATCTGTTCTACAGTCGTTGGTAGCTCTATCCCTTTATGCTCTACCTCATAGTAGTTCTGGCCTACCATTATTGATGGCCTTTTTCCCCCTCTTTCATACTTCTTACCAGTGCATGTGTCACTGTGAGGGTGTTTTTCTGCGAGTTGATATTTTTTGCTAGTCAACATGGCAGGTAAAAGTAAAGGCACTACTAGTTTTAAACAGTGTCATGCTTGCGGAAGAAAAATGCCCAATTCTGTTGGGCATTTGTTTTGTGTCTACTGCTTGGGCCAGGTGCATTTACAAGAGGATTGTGCTGTTTGTCAAGCCTTTAGTCACAGGGCCCTCATAGATAGGAAGAACAAACTTATTCTGAAAGGTCTGATTAAGACATCTTTTGATGTGGCTTTATCCATTCAGCCTAGGAAATCCAAATCTGATTTGTCTTTGCCTCCTTCTTCCTCTTCCTCTAAAATCGAACATGGAAAGAAGAGGAGTCTCTCTGTGCTAACAACCCCTTTGGCTCTGGCACCCAAGAGACCTAAATCTTCAGTTCCCACACACTCTGTGGAACTGAAGTTAAGTGCCAAAAACCTTACTGTACCAACTTTGGCACCAGCTTGGTGACCAGTTCTGCATTGCAGGTTTCGGTGCTAACCACCATGGCACTGACTGTTCATGTGACTTCCTCTCCATCAGTGCTGGTCCCTTCTATGATGCCATCCATATTTTTGGAACCAGTTCCTTCTATGGTGCTCTCAGTAACTTTGTAACCAGGACTTTTTTCATTTCTCAGGACTAAGTATTCCCCCTCAACAGATCCCTTTGTGGGACACCTTCCAAGACCCTTTTTAGAGAGACTGGAATCCCCCCTCAGCATTCTCTGTCCATTCCTGTAAGATTGTGACAGAAGTGAACGTGGTGATGTTGGTGGATCAGCTCCTCATGGCTAGGGGTCTTACAGTCTCTTCCCAGGTTTCACTCCCTTTTGGAGATGGGACTTTCTCTCCAAGGACTCCACCAGACATTCCTCCGCTTACCTCCGTTGAGGTGTTAGAGGCCACGGCTCCTATTTCCCTGGTACTGGCTGTTCTGGTGCCAACAGCTTTTATGCCTTCAGCTCCAGTATCTGCCCTGAGTTCGTCGGTTCCTTTGGAACCGACAGACTCCCGAGGTTGTTGCTCTGCTGCCTCATTCGTGGGCTCTTCCTCGGCTTCGACTTTGGTGGCGGTCTCCTTGGAGCAGGGTGGGAGTATGGTTCTGAGGTTACCCTTTCTGGTTCTGGGTTCCCATCCCTCTGTGAAGGGGCCTGCCTTCCAGGTCTTGGAGACAGCCTTGGCCTCAGCAGGTCCTCAGCTGGTTTCTTCCCAGTCAGAGCATTTTCTCTGGACTTCCTCTCATACAGAGCTTCCTCCAACCTCCACACCTGGACAGTGAGCATCGCAGCTGCAGGATACCCCTGCATGGGGCCTTACCTCTTCCGAGTCCTCCATAGAGTTTCCCACAGAGGAAGTGCCCTGGAAGAGAATGAGTAAGAGGAAACACCTAGATTCCCCAGAGGAATCTGTCACAGAGGACACAGACTTCGATGACGGGGGGGGGGGGGGGGTTGGTTACTACATTCACACCCAGAAGATGTTTCCTTTGGAGACATTCTTGAAGTACTAAAGCAGAGGGGTGACTGGAAGCCCAAAGACCCTTACTCAGAGGAGTCGGTGTACCTGCAAGCTTTCGGTGCTTGTCCATCTAACTCTTGGGTGACCACATCTGCTGATTATCTCATTAAGTTAATTGCAAAGTAGGCATGGAAGGCCTCTGATTCTTTAGAGCCAGTTCCCAGGAAACCATACAAAATCCTTTCAGTGCCAGAGGACCATTATTGGTCCAAGTGTTTAGTAGTAGATGCCATGGTGGTTGCAGCACCCACAAAGAAGGAACTTGCAGAACAGAGTTCCACTGTTCATCCCCCTAACCAAGAGTCCAGGGCAGTGGAGAGGTTTGGGATGCAGGTGTACACTTCTGCAACCTTTGCCTTATGGTTGCTGAATTTCATGACACATTTCACCCCAGGGGAATCTGATCAAGGAGCTCTTAGATACCCTTGCAGGAGCTGTTTCTGAGGAGATACAGGATAAAGTAGCCTCCCAGCTTGCCATCCTGGAATCTATTTCTAACTTGTCCATGAGGCTCATTGTGCATGCAGCTGAAGGGATGACTAGAGCAGTAGGTTCCGGCACAGCTATAAGGAGGAATGCCTGGATGTGCTTGTCTGAATTTGCATTGCCATTTAAGTCATCTTTTGTCAATGCTCCATTTGATGGATCATCCCTTTTTGGCCCCAAAGTCAGCGATATCTTAGCCAAGTGTGAAAAGGATGGAAAGACCCTGTCTGTAGTGGGCATACATTTCTCCCCTCCACAACACTCCTACTCCAGCAACCAGAGGAGTGGAAAAATGTGGTTCTAGAAAACCCAAGGGCCTTTCCAGGACACGTGTGACAGTGGCTCCCCTTGGGGCAGAGAGGGGAGCTCCAATGGAAGACGCCGACCTTGCAGCAGAAATGGCCTGCAAAATCAGGATTGCAGAGATTCCTTCTCAGGGAAACCCTACCAGCGCTCCTGAAGGGAGGCCCGATTGCTTACCTCTGGAGGCAGTTGGGAGGAAGACTATCCAAGCGCTCACTAGCGTGGAGACAAATAACCACAGATACTTGGGTGCGAAGGATCATTGCCAGAGAATACTACATCCCCTTCATTCTCACTCCCAGAACAGGAAGAAGAATCCCAGAAGTTCCACCCAATCTGAGGGTTCAGGCAGCTCTGGAAATTCAAAGGCTGCTAGAAAACAAGAGTCATCCAAGAAGTCCCACCAAGCCAGTTAGGATCCAGATTCTACCCAAGGTTCTTTTTGGTGCCAAAAAAGACAGGGGACTGGAGACCCATTTTTGACCTCAGCCTTTTGATTAAGTTTGTTCAGCAGATGAAATTCTGGATGGTCATGGTTCAGTCTACTCTCCCCTTCTTAGGGAAAGATGATTGGATGTGCTGTATAGACCTCCAGGACATGTATTACTACATAGAAATGGACAAGCGCTGCAGAAGGTTCTTCCATTTCTGGCTGGGAACCAGTCATTATCAGTTCAGAGCTCTACCCTTCAGTCTCACCACAGCCCTCCCAGTGTTCACCATGTGTATGGCAGTAGTAGCAGCTCACTTGAGACTGCACAAATTCTGAGTGTTTCCATATTTAGATGACTGGCTGTTCACTGCTCCCACCAGGCATCTACTAGAACAGGCAAGAGATTTTATTCTACATACTTGTGCTTGTCTAGGTATCATGATGAATCATACGAAATCCCAAGTCGATTCAACAATTGGAGTTTATAGGAGCCTGCCTGAACACCACCTCTTGCATAGCTTCCCTTCCTCTTCACATATTGCAGAAGATAAGGTCCCAGGTGGAAGTTATTCTTTCCAATGACAGGGTACCTGCTCTATTAGTTCTACAAGCTCTAGGATCCATGACAGTGGCCATGATGCTGGTTCCATTAGCAAGATTTCACATGAGACTTTTGCAGTGGCTTCTAGCCCCCCAGTGGTCCATCCTCACTCATCTCTTGAAGCATCTCATCCGAGTCATCAACCGCTGCAAGGACTTATCCTGGTGGATGGAATCAGAGGAAATTCTCTTAGGCTGACCCTTTGTTTCACCCCAACCCAAGGCCATAGTGAACAAGGATGCGTCCCAGATGGGGTGGGGGGCATTATCTGGGTAGAACAGTCTAAGGCACTTGGTCCCCAATGGAGGCCGATCTGCATATGAATATTCTGGAACTGAGGGCAGTGCTGTTAGTGTTGCAAGCCTTCCAAGCTGCCCTCCCTCTAGGAATGATTGCTATTCAATCACACAGTATGTCAGTAGTCTGGTACATCGACAAACTGGGTGGAACCAAGTCTTACTCCCTATGTTGAGAAGCTCACAGAGTGTGGCAGTGGGTGATCTCTTCCAACTGCTTTCTGATAACAGTGCACATCCCAGGAAGCTAAAATGTGATAGTGGACAAGCTGGTCAGATGCATCCTCCTGCCTCATGTGTGAGCTCTCAATCCCAGAGTGACAAATGAGATTTTCTGTTGCTGGGGCCAGCCTTGCTGTGACCTGTTTGCATTACCCCTGAACAACAAGTGCAACCGTTACTTTTCCCGAATCCCCACTCGGGGGACTCCCCAAGAGACACTGTCCTTCACGATTGTCCCTTGAGTCTGCTCTATGTCCCCCCCCCCCGTTCCACTAATACCTTATTTCTTGAAGAAAGCCATCAGGTTGAAGAGCTAGGTGATTCTCACTGCTCCATTCTGGCCTTGGCAAGTCTGGTTACCATTTCTTTGGCCTCACCTAATTCACTGTCCATGAACTCTGGACCCAGATCCAGATCTCCTGTGTCATCCACATGGACTAGTTCACCCCAATCTGAAATACCTCAAGCTTACAGCTTGGTTCCTCCAATTCCATTGATCGCCAGGCAAAATAATCTATCCTCTGTAGTTTGAAAAATTGTGTTAGCTTCCCATAAGCCTTCCACTAGGAAGCTTTACCACAGTATCAATCCATTTTCGGCACTAGTTCAAAAGGTTTCAGAATTCTTAATTATGCTTTTTGAATAGGGAGCTGCTTCTTCAACCATCAAAGCTCAACTAGCTGCTATTTCTAACTTCCACAAAATGGCTTTGAAAAGCATTCGTTAATCTCACATAGGTTGTATAAAGATTTTATGAAAGGAACTTTGAGGTTAAAACTACCTTATGGGGACTCTGTATTTCCCTGGGATATTAATATGCTTCTACAATCTTTGGTCCTTTCCCTTTTTGAACTGGCGACTACTTGTGACTTGAAGTTCCTTTCATGGAAGAATATTTTTCTGATAGCCATTATTTCTGCCAGAAGAATTTCAGAGAATCGAGCATTATCTTCAAAGCCTCTATATTTGATTTTTCATAAGGACAGGGTTTCACTAAGAACCAATCCATCCCTTCTTCCTAAGGTAGTATCGGAAACTAACATTAATCAATCTATTGATTTACCAGTTTTCTTCCCTAATTTTTCTAACAAGGGAGAATACTGTTTAAATTCACTAGATGTTCACAGGCAATTGCATTTTTGTCTCAACAGAACTAAGGATTTCAGGATGTCGGACCCGTTATTTGTCTCCTTTTCAGGTCCATTCATGGGTAAACCAGTTTCAAAGGTCACTTTATCTAAGTGTTTAACTTTCATTTACAATAAGAAAAACCTCAAATTACCAGCACCTGTCAGGGAGCATTCTACAAGGGCAATAGCCATATTTGCTGTTTTCCACTCTTAAGACTTACATGGATGAAATACGTGCTGCAGCAGCCTGGGCTACTCCACATACCTTTATCACTCATTACAAAGTGGATCTGGTCTCCAGGTGAAGAATGTCCTTCTGCTCTGTGGTGCTCAGGAATATCCTTCCATAAGGCCACAAAAGATACAAGGTGATTCTGTCCCATATGTCAAGGTTAAATGAAGATTGACAATATCAGATAAAGAAGTTATGTATTCACCACAGTGTTCCATCTGTGTTGTTGATCTTTATTTATCCTTAACACCCCACCCTCCTTCCCCTTCCTTCAGACTCCTTGGAGGACTAGTCCGGGTTATCTGTTATTTAAGATGTATGACCTTGGACATAGCCACTTCAATTGTTATAGGACTGTTTTTTTCCTGTCTTGCTTTATAGTGCAATCTGAGGTAATCTAGAGAGGGTCATTCTGGGTAGGGAATTAGCTTGAGAGTTTTTGCTTCTTGTGAAGTGTTATAATGGCTGAGCTAGTTCCGAGAGTTGAAACCAAGACCCATACGTCAAGGTTAAATGAAGATCGACAACACAGATGGAACATTATGGTAAGTACATAATTTCTTTTCTTGTTAAATGTCTAGTTCCAGCTTTTGTGTTACATGCATACAGTGTTTAGCCGTTTGATATTTTATGCAGTTGTTTCTTTTCATATCCATTTGAGCTTATGCAACATCTTAAAAAACGTTTTGTTGTATTGAAAGCCACCAAACAAAAAAAAAAACTATTAACTTAATAATAACACACAAAACTATGTACGTATTCACATATTGAAGTTTTACCTTCCTAATAGGAACAAATGTTCTAAACTAACAGCCCCACCCACAGACTTAAGTTCATTTAAAAGAAAGGATGTTATGTTGTCTTGTCTCGCCTTCATTTTTACAATGATGGGTTCGGAGCCGATTCTCGGCTCTGACTCAGCCAAATACATAGCTGAAAGTCTTAAACTTGGCTCGTGGCAAGTAGGTATCCCACAATAAAGTGGTGTTATTCCCCAGATCTCGTTTGCTACTTTACAAGGTTGGATGCGCTCATCTTGGCCGTGGCTAAGTTGTAACAAATTTTTCTTATATTTCCTGTAATACTGTTCTATTTTATAGTAGATAGCTTAGTTTTCAATCATATTTAAATCGCTGTGCCTTTTATTGCTTTATAATTAAATAATTATAGTTTTATTCCCTTTGGAGCGGCTTTGGCCGTCGCCTTGTAGGTCTATCTGTATCCTTTGTAGTGGTTGTTGTTTCTGTCTGTTCTAGTTTATTAGTAGCTCATTTAAGTTAGAGAGCTCTTCACCCATTTAAGTTAGAGGGCTTATAGTTAGTTTGTTGTTTTGTCTGGGAAATAGGGCCGTTTGAGCTAGAGGTCCTATTTTTTCCCTGGTTGTCTGTCTTCTTCGTGTTTCCTGTAGTTACTACTCAGCTTAGTTTTGAAAGTTCAATAGTTAAAACTTTCTTGTTGTTGTTTTTTTGTGGTCTTATCTTTATTATGTCTAAAGACCCAAAATAGAGGTAACATAAGCCTTCGGGATTTAAAAAATGACAGATGTGTTTGCAAAAACTGTCCATCACAGATGGACATCATATGTGTTTATTGCCTTGGTGCAATTCATCAACAAGAAAATTGTACTTTTTGTCACTCTTTCAGTGCAAGGGTTCTTCAAGAAAAGAGAAACAAATTGATCCTTAAACGGCTCTTAAAGCCAACCTTTGAGGAAGCTATCCATAGTTCTTCTTCCTCTTCTTCATCTCCTTCTTCCAAAAAGGAAAAATCCCAGAAGAGACAATTACCTGCAACATCGGCTCAGTCGGAGCTGCCAGTCAAGCTACCAAAAATTTCCAAGGCCACTACCTCCTTGGTCCACAGTCCTCGGAGCAGTTGGATGTCATACTAATTGACAAGCCTGGTTCTTCGGTTACAAAGTCCTCAGAGCCGCAAGATACCTCTTCTCGGAGCCGGTCCATGGATATTTCGCCGGTATCTCCGACATTGAGATCTCCCATTCTGCATAGGTCTCGCTCTCCATTCCTATCCTCCAGGTCCACCAGGAGCTTATCTGACGATGACATGGAATGGGTGGTGCACAGACTCTTGAAGTTGCCGGCGTAACTAAATTATTCTTGGCTCCGACCCATTTGGTCTCGGAGTCTACTATACTGATTGCACCCACTGTTGTTCCTCCTGTGAGCCAAGCTGGACCTTCGGAGCCAGAGTGCTTGGTACCACTTACTGTGGATCCGTCAATTCTGAGACCCCCTTTGGTGTTCAGGGAGCCGACTTCTGCTCCAACACTCTCTGTGTCATCTGTAGAGTTTGGGAGCCGGGGTTCCCTGGTCGGCCCCAATGTTCTTCGATGCTGAGCCTACCCTTCTGAGTGTTGGCCCAGGTTAGCTTGGCTCCCACATTGGCCTCGGGTCCAATCTCACTGGTTCCAGTGCCTTCCTCTGTCTCCTCGTAGCCAAGGGAGTCTTCAGAGCCGGTGGGATCTGCCTTTGAGCCGATGAGGAGTGGGTTGTCTACCCATACAGCACCACAGAAGGCTACTAGCACTCTTCCCCCTAATGCACCAGCCACTGTCTCGGCACCACCCATTCCACAGGACAGCAGAGACTCAGCCTCAGGATCCCCCATTGGGTGAACCCCTTCTCCTCCGAGGCCTTCCCAGAATATTCTTCTGAGGAGCCACCTCGGAAGAGAACTTGTAAGAGGAAGCACGTAGACTCTCCAGATGAGTCCATCACTACAGACATTGACCTCAAGGAGTTGGAAGGGTCCCCACAGTCGTCCTCTGATGAAATCTCATTTGCAGATATTCTAGAGATCCTGAAGCAGAGAGGTGGAGAGGTGGCTGAAAGGCCACCACCCCTTCTGAGGAGGAGTCAGTGTACCTGAAGTCTTTTGGGTCTCAACCTTCAGCCTCCTGGGTGTCTCCACCTTTCGATGAGCTAATGGACCTGGTTAGTCGAAAGGCATGGGAGTCACCTGACACAATGGAACCAGCCCCTTGGAGGCCCAACAAATTCTTGTCAGTGCCTTTGGGAAAGGATTTTCTCACTAAGGGGGCACATGTAGATGCTATGGTGGTGGCAGCAGCCACCAAGAAGGAGCTTTCAGAGACATCCTCATCTGTTCATCCTCCGAACAAAGACTTTTGAATGATGGACAGATACGGGAAGCGTGTCTTTTCATCAGTGATATTTTCACTCTGATCGCTGAACTACCTATCTCACTTTACAAGGCTACAAAGAGATCTCCTGAAAGAGCTAGGAGATACTCTACAAGGTACATTAGCTGCGGTGGTGAATGAGAAGGTCTCCTCTCAGCTGTCTACCTTAAATTCCATTGTCAACTCCTCCATGAGGCTGATATCCTACGCAGCTGATGGAGCGAGCAGGGCAGCAGGTTCTGGAGTTTCCCTTAGGAAACACTCCTGGATGCGCTTGTGCAATTTTGCAGAGCCCTTTAAGTCTATTTTTACTAACACCCCTTTTGATGGTTTCTCACTCTTTGGACCCAAAGTAAAAGACACTGTCACCTGATGCGAGCAGGAAGGAAAAACTCTCTCTGCCATTCGAGTACATTTTTCTGTACCTTCAAAACCTTATCCTAAAGGTCAGAAGAGTGGGAAAATGTGGTTCAAAAGATCCCAGAGAGTTTTCCAGGATGCACAGGGTGATTTCTTCCCCAGGGGCAGAGGGGGAAGTAACAATAGTAGATGCCACCCCAGAGGCAGAGGGGGGCCCGCAAAACCAGGGTGACCATGATTCCTTTTGCGGAAGCCCTTATCAGCGCTCCTGAAAGGAGGCCTGACCACTCTATACTGGAGGCAGTCGGGGGATGTTTATCCATATACCCAGAAGACTGGCAAACTATCACAAGAGACAAATGGGTACTACAAATAATATTCAGAGGATACTCCATTCCATTCTCCCATCCTGTTCCACAGACCAGAACCATCCCAAATGTTCCACCTAATCTAAGGGAGCAAGCAACTATAAAGATTCAAAAGTTGCTGCAAAAAAGAGTCATCCAAGAAGTCCCCGCAGACTAAATAGGATTCAGAACTTACTCAAAATTCTTTTTGGTGCCAAAAAGAACTTGGGACTGGAGAACCATATTCGACCTAAGCAAATTAAACAAATCTGTCAAGAAGTCAAAGTTCCAAATGGTGACACTGCAGTCTATACTTCCCTTTTTAGGGAAAGACGACTGGATGTGCTCGATAGACCTTCAAGATGCTTACTACCACATAAAAATAGACAGGACATCAAGAAGGTACTTACACTTCCGGCTGGGAGCCAGTCACTATCAGTTTCGAGCTCTGCCCTTTGGTCTCACTGCAGCCCCCAGAGTGTTCACCAAATGCGTGGCAGTAGTCATGGCTCACCTGAGATGTCTAGGATTCCAAGTGTTTCCCTATCTGGATGACTGGCTCTTATCTGCCACCACCAGGCATCTACTCCAACAAGCCAGGGATCTAACTTTGGACATTTGCAATCAGTTGGGTATTACAGTCAACTTTCAAAAATCTGCATTTTTGCCCTGTCAACATATTACATTCGTAGGCGCAGAACTAGACACCGCCTCTATGGTAGCACTTCTTCCAACAGAAAGAGTTGTAGCACTCAGACAGCAGATACTTTATCTCCTACCCAAGACCAAAGTGAAAGCAAAGTTAATTCTAAGATTATTAGGAACAATGGCTTCCACAATAACCCTGGTTCCTCTTGCCAGAATGCACAAAAGGATCCTTCAATGGCTGTTGTTCTCCCAATGGTCACTTCAAGATCTTCCTATGTCTCACCTGATCAGAATAATGGAATCATGCAAAAACGACTTAAGATGGTGGATACAATCCAGTCATGTGGCCATAGGGAGACCCTTTGTTCCACAACATCCCATAGCTATGGAGACCACGGACGGTTCCCAGATAGGGTGGGGGGGCATTATCTGGGAAGAACAGTCCAAGGTACATGGCAAAAACATGAGGCTTACTTGCATATAAATGGCCTAGAGATGAGAGCAGTGCTTCTTGTGTTGCAAGCACTTCACGACTCTCTCCCTCTAGGGACAATTGTGATACAATCAAACAATATGTCTGAGATTTGGTACATAAACAAGCGGGGGGGAACCAGATCTACCCCCTTTGTCGCGAGGCCCTTAAGAGTTTGGCAATGGGCAGTTTCTTCCCAGTGCTTTCTAATAGCAATGCACATTCCGGGGAAGTCCAACGTGATAGCAGACAAGCTGAGCAGGGCAATTTTAATACCTCACGAGTGGTCTCTCAATCAGAATGTAGCGGAAATGATTTTCCAAACATGGGGTCTGCCTTGCTGCAATCTTTTTGCCACTCCCATGAATGCCATGTGCAGCAACTACTTTACCCTAATCCCCCCTCCAGGGGAGACACCGAGAGACATACTTGCTCACAATTGGCCCTCTGGACTTCTGTATGCCTTTCCTCCATTTCCTCTCATACCCAGAGTCATTCAGAAAGTACAGTACTTGGGAAGCAGGATAATTCTCATTGCTCTTTACTGGCCTCGTCAAGTTTGGTTTCCCTTCCTTTGGCCTCATCTTCAGGAGAAGCCTTGAACTCTGGACCCAGTTCCAGACCTGCTGACACATACGTGCACTTCATCCTTCTCTCCACACCCTAAAATTGACAGCTTGGCTGCTCCACTTCCCAACTTAGTCAGGCTTCAGAATTTCACTCCTACAGTTAAGCATATCTTAATGTCCTCTCATAAAGCTTCCACTAGAAAACTGTATTCTAGCAAATGGAAAAGGTTTTCTGTTTGGGCTCAAAACAGAAACATTGATCCTTTTTCTGCACCCATCCATTCTATTTTGGAATTTTTGGTGGAACTTTTTCAGCAAGGTTCAGATGCAGCAACCATCAGGGTACAACTCGCTGCAATATCAAATTTCCACACTGGTGATTCTATCTCTAGCTTAATGTCACACAGGTTGTGTAGAGCCTTCTTGAAAGGTGCCTCCTTATTAAGACCTCCCTTTAAGGAACCCCTTTCTCTTTGGGATTTAACTTTTGTTCTGTGTCACCTGACGTTACCATCTTTTGAGCCCTCATCATCTTCAGACCTCAAGTTCCTTTCCTGGAAGACCTTGTTTCTGGTGGCTATAACATCTACCAGAAGAGTATCAGCATTGCAAGCTCTTTCTTTTAAACTGCCATATTTGATTTTTCATAAGGATAGGGTATCCTTGCGAACTAATCCTTCATTCTTACCCAAAATCTCTTCTCCAACTAATATAAATCAATCTATTGAGCTTCCAATGTTCTTTCCTAATCATAGTAACAAGGCACAATACAAATTACATCAACTAGATGTGCGTAGACAACTCAGATTCTATGTGCATAGGACCAAAGATTTTAGAAAATCTGACCAGTTATTCATATCCTTCTCTGATGCAAAAAAGGTTAGTTCAGTTTCTAAAACTACTCTTTCCAATTGGATCTCAAACTGTATTACGTTCATCTATACCACCAATAACAGAGATTTAACATTCAAAGTGAAGGCCTATTCCAACAGAGCAATGGCTACTCCATCTGCTTTTCAAGCCAGAATTCCTATGGATAATATTTGTGCAGCAGCTACTTGGACCACTCCTCATACTTTTATCACGCATTACAAAGTGGATTTGGCCTCCAGGTACAGGGTCTCCTTTGGTTCTACGGTGCTTAAAGGTGTACTCTCATGAGTCACCCAGGGAAAAAGGTGCTAGGGACGCTGTCCCATCATTGTATGAATGAAGGCGAGATAGGACAACATAACATAAAGAAGTTATGTACTCACCATAACGTTCCATGTTTGTTGTCCATCTCGCCATTCATTGTTACAAACCCTCTGTTTTTACTACCTTCAGGAGTTCTTTGTTTTCAGTTTGTTTCTCCTTCTGTTGGGGATAGTATATATATATATATATATATATATATATATATATATATATATATATGTATATATATATATATATGTGTATATATATATATATATATATATATATATATATATATATATATATATGTATATAATTTACATTTCTTTCAGTAGTAGCAGCAAACAAGATCTAGGGAATTACACCACTGCATTGTGGGATACCTACTTGTCACGAGCCAAGTTTGAGACTTTCAGCTATGTTTTCAACCGAGTCGGAGACGCGAGTCGGCTCCAAACCCATCATTGTAAGAATGAATGGCGAGATGGACAACAAACATGGAACGTTATGGTGAGTACATAACGTCTTTTTATCCATGCTAAGACATAGTGCAGCCTCTCCTTCTACTAAGTGTTGACTGGTTTTGTCTTATTTATAGCTCTCTCATCTGGGAAAATACTTGAATGCTTTCAGAGAACATTATCTCATAGCCATTTCTCTGTATCAGATTGTCTCTTAGAGACACGAGAACCAGGTACAAAATTAGTAAGCATACATTTATTTACTAGAAAAAAGCCTTATAATATTCAATATTCTTTTTTTATTTACCTACTTTCTCTTAAAAGTTGTTACTACATCAAGCTAAGGGCCTTAATCCAGTCATTTCCCTATGCAAGAATGTGAAAAAGCACACTCATTTTTTGTCATGCTGTTTTAACCAGACTTTTTTTTTAATTGCAGTGCCTACATTTCTTAAAACAGAACAAGGAGAAAGAAAGAAAGAAGAAGGGAGAAAAAAACAGGAGCACCTGTTTACATTAGTATCCCCATTACACTTAAAAATAACTGAAAAAACTTTATTTTATAGCATGCAAAGAAAATCATGCACTATTAAAACAGTACCATTAAGAACAAAAATTGTTTTACTTACAGATAACTTTCTCTCTCCTCTCCCCCTCTCCTAAGCATTTTTCTGAACATTAATGATATGAAATAAGGCATATGCTTTAGAGGCCACTACAAGTTTAACAAAGTCCAAAAAAGTCCAATATTTCTACAATTTGCTTGTTCTGTCATGCTTCCCAAATATAATTATTGCTTTGTAATCCCACATTTGTCAATTTCAAAGTTACTCATTTTATTCCTGTTCATCTCCATCTCCCAAATCCTGTCCCTGCTTCATTTCAAATGCACTTTTGATTCTTCTAGTCAACTCTTGTGTTTTATTTTCTCTGAAGCATTTTCTGTTGAAACATTGGAAAAGTTTTCACTGACACAGTCTTTCTGTGTTCTTTATTACCAGGAGAACAAGAAGCAGAATCTCCTTCTGTTTCACAACTCACTTTTTGTTGAACAAACTTTTGTATTTCCTCTTTAGCATGTACTTAATCAAAAAAATGATTTTGTCCTTCCAAGGACAAATATTTTGAAGATAGCTGGGTACAGCATTTTGAAGCTCACACCTACTTTTCGGCATTCCCTGAACAGTGGAATAAATTTAATCTTGTTGTGCCTGGTGTACAATGAATAGTCATTCTCCACAAACACTCTGCTGTCTCCCACTTTTAGTACTTTGTCTTTCTGGCACAGTTTTGTCAGAATCAACTCCTTCTGCTGGTAAGTTTGCATCTTTACTACTAAAGGTCTAGGTTGCTTTCTCTTAGCCAGATTTGAAGCATACACCTGATGTGACCTTTCAATTAACAATTCCTGTTGTGGAATACAAGTCCAGTTGCTTATTTGTGCTTTCATAAAAGTAATGCAGTCTGTTCCTTCCAGCTTCTCTGGTGCATGAGAAAATGTCAAGTTTTGCCTAAGTTCTCTGTCCTCTAATTCTATTATTTTTTGAAATATCTCTTCTTGTGCAGTCTCATAATTTAGCCAGCATTTTCTTCATTTTGACCTCTGAGTTTTGCAGTTCTATCACCTCATCTGAATATCTGTTTAAAGTTTCTTTCATTTTTTTAGCCTGTTGTTGTTTGAATTGATGTATTCTATCAGTGTTTCATTTATTTTAATCAAGTCTATGTGCAGCTGTCTTATACTTTACTCTAGGTTACTGGAATTCATGTCTGAAGCTTGCACTTCTTTTTACTGAACAACTGCAGTACTTTTCCCAGTCAGTGTAGCTGATTTTCCTTCAGGTCCTCATATTTCTTTTTTCCTGACATCCAGGCAGTGCAGTTACTAGCCAGTTACTGAAATGTACCCAGAAGTATAGGTCTACTGGCTTTCTTTGTTAATTTTCTGTTTTCACACTGGGAGAGCCAGAATTAAGCTATTATTCAGTGTGCAGCCATCTTGGAAGTCTCCACATCTTCTAAAGTGTGGTTAGGTTTTTTTTTTTTTTTATGACTGATAAGCTTTTATCACTAGAGTGTAGGGGATGACTAAGTGAGATTATATTTGCACAGTTTTCTGACTGGACTAGGATTGTATGTTCTTATTTGAGTTGGGTGAGTTTTGTGTTTCATTCTAACACTGAACCTGCTTGAGGATAGTGAAATGATGAGTTTGGTAGATTAGCTTTAACTTTGCAGTTTTATTGTAACATTGTTCCAACTATATTGGTTGAGCAATTAGCAAATTTGTGAAAATTACAGAGGCATTTAGTAACGAAGGTATTAAATAAGCTAAGGTGACTTTCTTGTGAGCATCTTGTGCAAGATAATGCTTTGTTCTATATAGCAAGCCATTTTTTGTGAGTTTTGTGTATAGAAAGGATACTATGCTGGTCAGATGTTATCATCTATTATAACACTTAAGAGTTTAGATTGAAGGGTTACCTCTGTTTTTTAGAAGGTCAAGACACATAAACCAACATAAAAGGAGGTACTCAATAAACTCACTAAGAGCCTACCCAAAGAACAAAGATCTTCCAAGCACAAACAGCATACACATACAGGTAGATGAACAGAATCCACCGCCACACATAACAACACACATATCAATATCTTAAGCCCCTAAAGCAAAACACCTCTAAACCAAATGTTCTGGTTATAGACGACTCAATAGTGAGATACACGGATGACCCCTCACCAAGTTGAACAAGGAGAAGTTCACGGTCAGCTGCCTTTCAGGTTCCAGGATCCATCAAATCATGCATGCACTCAAGTATCTTAGCAACAATTACTGTTATGACTCTGTCATAGTATACATGTTGATGTGAATGACAAGAGACTTATCTCTCTGGACTATATAAAGAGACTTGACTGAACTCTCAGATTATGTGTCCCAGGCAGGTATGTCCGTAGCCCTAAGCAGCATTCTACCTTCACGGAAGATAATGCCCAAAATACCAACAAAAATTATTAATTTCAATAATTGACTTAGTTTTTGGTGTCACTTTAGGGGGATCCAGTATCTATCTGCTTCGGAAGACATGGTCGACAGTACACACTGCTTTGCCAGAGATGGCCTTCACCTCATCTCCTTAAGGCTTTCATATACTGGCAAAAATGCTTGCCTCCCCCATAGTGGCTTTTTTAGCACTGTCCAAACAACAAAATTTCTGATGTAAAGAAATCCACAAATGACAAACTCAAGGTCATGTTGCTTAATGCTAGGAGCTTAAACAGTAAACTATACTCCCTGGAAGCACTCCTCACCCTAGAAGATGCTGACATTTACGCAATCACAGAGACTTGGTTCAAGGCCGCCAAGAGGACCCCAGCCGTACAAGGCTATAACACCTTTCACACGTTCAGACCCCAAATTGATCATGAAAAAAACAAAGGTGGAGGTGTATCCATCTTCATTAAATCCAAATCTGCAGAGAAACTATTAGTGTCATTAATCTTCCTATTGTAATAGGCAAGTTTCTGTAGTGAAACACTTTAGTGCTTATTTGACTAGTGGCATGCTCACTAACTCAGTCAAATAGTGTTGGTCTCCCCTATCCCTTCCCCTGAACTTTCCAGTCTTCTCTCTTTTTAGCAACTGCTAATATCAAGAGCTACAAAACTATAGAACTAGTAATGCAGCATGTGTTAGGTTGCTATTACATGCATTTTTCTTACCTCTAAGAACTGCCTACTCTTAACTGCTCCACTGTCTTGAGGCACACATTAACTGATTGGTTTCTACTGTGGTCTGATAAGCTGCCTCAAGGTTTCTGCCCACTCTGCCCCCCCCCCCCCGCTCCGCTCAGGCTCACTCCACTCCCCTTCACTACCCCCATTCCCACCCCACATCAGTTACATTTATACCTTCCATAAGCTCTTCCCTTTCCTGTCTAACCCCCAATCACCCAGACACCTATACCAGTATCCTCCCATTCACTCCATCCTAATTATCTTCCTTAATCTTTTCCTTTCTTGAATCTGCCTCATTTTTCTCCTTAACTATAGTACCACAACCTTTTCCTAACCTCTACTATACATCAAAACCTTGTACTACCTTAATCTTCCTTACCTCCATTCTTCTTTTCCTATCCCGCACCACCTCCCTACATACTATATTCCACTCCCCAACTTCAACATTTTCAACATCACCTGTTGCACCCCACACTAATACCAGTAGTTTATCTGACATCTCACCCTCTTTATTCAACTTCCATACTTGGCACCTTACAAAAATTAAATCCTTTGTCATCATAATCAAACTAAAATTCATTTGTAACCCTCACCATAGGCCTGTCTTCAATACTCAATATCCTCCATAATTACATATCACTACCAGGCCCACTCTCTATGTGGCGACATTCACCCCAACCCTGGACCAATCAACCATTCTGCCCAAAACCTTTCTTCTAATGCCAAGAACCTCTGCTTCACTACAATTAATGTATGTAGTATCTGTAATAAATCCACCAAATTCTATGCCTGGCTGTCTCACTTCCCCCAGATATTGTAGCACTCACAGAGACCTGGCTAAAACCACATATTGCTAACACTGAAATAATCCCTCCAGGATATAATATACATAGAAATGACCGGCTACATAAAAAGGTGGAGGTTTCGCATTAATCTACTGAGACACTTTAGCTGTTACACCATATGATAAACCTATACCAACATTTGGAAATATGGAATTATTACTAGTTAATCTTCACATCAACAACAGAAAACAATTACGTATTGCAGTACTCTATATTCCCCCAGGTCAAAACATACCTACTCTGGACCAGCCTCAATATATCAAATGAAACCATTAACTCTTGGCGACACAAATATAAACTGGCAAACTCTCATCTCTGTCTCTCCAGTAAACAGTATTAACTTGCACAGGTTTACTCAGCTCATCTCTAACCCCATTTGTAAGGTAAAAAAACAAACAGAATCAACCCTAGACTGGATACTCATCTCACACCCTCAAAAATTCACCAAGGCAGGGACCCTACCCAATATCTTTAGTGACCATCTTCCTACCCATACCCATAGAACTCAACTTCAAATTGACAAATTGCATTGTCTAAGAACAACTATGTATCTTACCCATTTCAATGAACAACTATTCTTAGGGTCTCTAAAAACCCACAACTGGTCCCCTACCAAATTTCTTTCACTGGATGAAGCAGTCAACTACTTCAATAAAGTCTTTTTAGATATTCTAGACAGTCTTGCCCCCACACGTACCAAAAGAGTAAAGCCGAACCATGCCCCATGGCTAACTAAACAGTTACTTACCTCCAGGGATAAAGCCTGGAAGGAATGGCATAGAAACAGAACCCCACAACTTGAACTCAGATGTAAACAACTCAGTAACAATGCCAAAAAGGAAGTCAACAATGATAAAAAAGCTGTTTCTCCACTAAACTCACTACCTAACAAAATAACCCCAAATTGTTCTGGAACTCTCTTTCCTCTCTCCTAAATCCTGGTACTCAACCACCCCATCTCCTGACAAAGACCCTCAAGAAATTGCTCAAGCCTTCAATTCTCATTTTATTGATACTATCCAAAAACTTGCTAATGATTTCTCTCTACAAACTAACAAAAGTATACTCAGCAACATAAAGAACAATACACTCTCTAACCACTCCCCCAAATCAATTGTAATTCCAACAAAAACCCATCCACTCCTGTATTTACATTACAACCAGCACCCACCTCTCTAGTTCGTAAACTGGTCTCAAAACTAAAACCGTGCTCATCTTCTTCCGATGGCCTTCCAGCTGAGTACCTAAAACTTGCAGCAGATTCTATAGCTCTTCCAATTTGCATTCTCATTAACTAATCAATCTCTGAAGCATATGTCCTACAACTATAGACAAACTCAATTATTACTCCCCTTCACAAAAGCGGCAACACCAGTGATCTAACTACCGGCCCATCTCCATACTTTCACCTCTATCTAAAATTTTAGAAAAGTGTATTCATTCTCAATTGCTAAAACATCTCACAGACATTAACTTACTCGCACCCACCCAACATAGTTTTCGGCCAGCACACAGCACAACAGCCTTACTGTAATTTACCAACACTGTATACAAAGCTCTTGATGCAGGCCTACCAACATCAGTGATCCTACTAGACCAATCAAAAGCTTTTGATACAGTGTCCCACTCAAAACTACTTTTACAACTTGAGACCATAAACTGCTCCCCACGCACGCTATCCTGGTTCCATAACTATCTACCCAACAGAAAACAATCTGTTAGATGGCAAAGTAAGCAATCAGATTACCTGCTCAACAACACAAGCGTTCCGCAAGGGTCTGTTCTTGGGCCCTTTCTTTTTAACATATTTATTAATAATCTCCATAAAGCATCCCTGCAAAGTACACTCATTTAATACGTGGATGATTCGACAATAATTACATCCTCTAATATCTCAGATCTCCTAAAGTTAACATAAAATGCATTTACTTCCATAGAATCTTGGCTTAATGAAGCTCAACTACTACTTAATCCCAAAAAATCAAAACTTTTACTCTTCCCAACCGAACCTCTAACTCTAGACTTTAAAATATTCTCTCAAAACAGTACAGAAATTGAAATCGTAAAAACAGCCAAATTACATGGCATCACAGCTGATGACAAGCTATCCTTTGAGACTCGTATGTTCAACTCAATCAAAAAGACTCATTTTAAGCTAGGCAAACTCTATAGGCATAAATTCTATTTGGACAAGTCTGCCAAGTTGAAACTAGCTAATAGTCTACTTCTACCCTCCCTCCTCTATGGTTGCCCCATTTTCACTAACCTACAAACATCGCTCCTGAACAAACTGCAGTCATGCTACTATAAAATTGCCATGTTTGTCTCCAACATGCCCACTCGGACACATCATTGCCTGGCCATTAAATCTGTAAACTGGTTTGAGTTCCCTCATTGCCTACTTAACTCCCAACTTACTGTCGCCCACAAACTACTAAATAATCCAAACTTCTGTCCATCCCTTCAAATTATAATACAAACACACACCCCTACTCGGCATCTTAGGTCCTCTAACAAACAACTCTTAACCATGACTAAACCCAACAAAAGCGCTGGACAATGTCTCTATTCCCATGCCATTGCCAAACTTTGGAATGCACTCCCTTTCTCTCTTACTCAACTAGACTCTTTAAAAACATTTAAATTTGCACTAAAAAAACACTATCCCAGTAAACTTGTCTGTTTTGTCATATAATTAAACCTCCTTAAATGTTTTGGCCACTATACTCTAGAAATACTTTTACTAACTTAATATAGTTGCAATTTACACTATCTGTCTTCATATCCAATCTCTCTTGCTTTCTTTATTTCTGTGGCAAACAGAATTGATTAAACAGTATTCTTACTTATGAGAATATGCAAACAGAATTACTAAAAATCTAACACACTGGGTTTATTTTTTCTTGTATTGTATACCTCTAAATATGTATTTGTCTTGTATAGCTACTTCAATGTGTATTGTGTAAAAACGTTCTTGACTTTCAAAGTTAAGCTGATGTTATTTCCCTGGACCTCCACTGAAAATGGGTCATTGGCCCAGTGGACTTTCCTGGTTAACAAATGTCAATACATAAATAATAAATAATAAATACACCTTGAGACTAGTAAAACAATACAACTCTCTTGAGCTACTCCAGGTCCAATTAACTACAGGAGAAATACCATACCACATCGTTGCTAGCCACAGGGCCCCCACCATGAACCAGGTGAAACACACCACCTGCCTGGATTTGCTAGAGTCACTCAGCATACAGCCAAACACCTTGGTCATGAGAGATTTAAACTGTCCTTCTATCGATTGGGCAACCTACACAAGCACAAACACTATCACTACAAAGTTCCTGGACATTGTTAATTCAAATACCCCGGAAGAGTTGGTCTGCACCCCCACAAGTGGGTCAGATGTCCTGGACTTAGTGCTCACCAACATAGGAGGTCACTGCACTACCCCCTATGTGTTGCCCTCCCTCGTAAGGTCTAACCATAAGTCTATTTCATTTAAAGTAAAGATCAAATTGGACACCCTCACAGGAGTGAAAAAAAAAAATTTCCTCAAAGCTAACTACTTCATCTGAAGTTGTTAATCTTCTTCCATTCCTCTCTGATGGGTACGGTTCCGAACCCTCAGAACCGAGTCGGCCAAATACCAAGCTAGCGTACACCAAACTCTTGAGCCACGTTACTACCCACAATGCCCTTCATCCCATACCTCAGATCTCGTTTGCCGCACAGCCATATAGCAGCATTTTCACCGCGCTCTCCAGCTAAGTAGTTTTGACTTATATAAAGTGTGTATTTCTCCACTAATTTTTCTACTAGCGTCTTTCTTTTAGTCTAGCTCTACCCAGGGTATTCCTTTTTTTACCATTGTTGGTATTTTCTTGCCTTTCCTTACTTTTTACCACCCTCGTGGTAATTCTTCATACTGTTGCTGGTAGTCTTGCCTTTCTCTCCCTCTCTTCTTTTGTCTGAGTGAGTGCTAGTATGTCAGAGAAAAAGGGTACTTCAGGTTTTAAACACTGCATGTCGTGCAGTGGTAAATTACCGAACAGCGACTTGCATTTTAAATGCGTTTATTGTTTGGGCGTTTTGCACCTTTCTGCGACTCCCCCATGTGATATTTGTGTGAGTTTTAGTCAATGGACGTTGAATGAACGGCGCAACAAATTGATTCTGAAAGGATTGCTTTCCTGTCCTTTCTCAGAGGCTATTTCTGCGGAGGTCTCAATCCCTCCATTCAAGGACAAGAAGTGTCCCCGCTCAGACCCTTCTTCACTGGCCGGTGACAGGGACAAGACCCATCGATTTAAGGCTTGTATATCTCCCTCTGAGCATCGGCTCACTGCCTCAGTGCCACCGATTTTGGCGCCGAGCGCAGTTTCTGGGAAGTCTGAATTGTCGGTTCCGGGCTCGGCACCGACGACTACTGAACCGCTGATTACTTTGGTTCCAACCAGTCTGGTTCTGGACACCTCGGCACCAACCTCACCTTTACAGACACCGGCTCCAACCTCAGATCCGATCTTGACTACTACTCCGATTGTGACTTCGGCTCCGAGCCTCCTCTCGGTGCCGACCTTACCGTTTACGCGATTCAAATCAACATCCTCCGCTCCGTTGAGTTCCTTACCACGGACCAGGTATTCATTTCTGTGGACCCGTTTGCCACACAAGCCTACAGTCCCTTTCTGGACCGGCCTGAATCCCCTTCTGGGATATCGGTTAGGTTTGACAGGAGCGTTTCCGAAATAGACATTGTTCGTCTCGTTGATCAGGTACTGACTGCAAGAGGAATCTCCAGACCCTGTTCTGCTCCGGGTGTTGGGATTTTTCCTCCTTCGACTCTTTCGTATTCTCCTGCTGGGGATCCTTCGGTTCCAAGGCCCCCTTGCCCGTTGCTTTCAATGGAACCCCTTCCTTCAGCACCGACTACTATGATGCCTGAAGCATCTAAACCCTGGTGGGTGTCAGTTCCGACAGCATCCCACCGTACTCAACCCCTTGCTTTAGGGGTGGAATACTTGGTTCCGGCCCCGGCACCGATAGTCCTTTCAGTTCCCGTGCCAGATCCGAGAGTTATATCTGCACCGAACCCTTTTCAAACTCCAGTCTCGGAGGTGGGCCATTCGGAGCAGGGTGTGACCCCGGTTCCAGGCTCCCATCCCTCTTCGGGTGGGCCTGACTTCCGGATTATGGAAAGGGCGCTGGTGGCTAGCAAGTCTTCCTTTTTGAACACCCCTATTGAGCCCTCCGCCCTCTTTGGTTCTAAGGTCAAGGATACCTTGGCCAGGTGCGAGCAGGACGGAAAGACCTTGTCTGCCGTGGGCCTGCGCTTCTCCAAACCTCAGCGTTCCTTCTCCAGGAACCAGAGGAGTGGAAAGTTGTGGCACATGAAGTCGCAAGGTTTCTTTCGTGACGCACATGGAGAGGACTCCTCCAGAGGCAGAGGGGGGTCAGACGGTGGAAGATGCCCCTTTAGGGGCAGAGGGGGTTACCAGAATCAGGGCTCCAGAGATTCTTTCTCCGGTAGACCCTGTCAGCGCTCCTGAAGCGTTGCCTGATTGCTTTCCTCTGGAAGCAGTTGGGGAGCGTTTCTCTCTGCACCAAACAGCCTGGTCCTCCATTACTGACGATCTATGGGTGCAGAGAATTATCACCAGAGGCTATCACATTCCCCTCAAATCCTTTCCAAGACCACAATTCTCCCTTCCCGATGTACCACCCAGTCAAAGGGAGAAGGCAGCTTCCGAAATCAAGAAGCTTCTTCTAAAGCGAGTCGTCCAACAGGTCCCCCCAGATCAGTGCGGATTAGGGTTTTACTCCAGACTCTTTTTGGTGTCAAAAAAGAAAGGGGACTGGAGGCCCATCCTGGAGCTCAGTCGTTTGAATGAGTCAGTCATACAGACCAAGTTCCGCATGGTCACTATTCAATTCATCCTTCCATTCCTTAAGGAGGGTGTGTGGATGTGCTCTGTAGATCTCCGGGCTGCGTATTACCACATCAAAATGGACAAACGCTCCAGGAGACTTCTGTGCTTCTGTCTGGGAGCCAATCATTTTCAATACAGAGCCCTGCCTTTTGGTCTCTCGATGGCCCCCAGAGTGTTCACGAAATGTCTAGCAGTGATGACAGCTCACTTGAGACTTCACGGATTCCAGGTATTTCCTTATCTGGACGATTGGCTCCTCTCTGCCCCCACCCAGCGTCTACTGACCAGGACCCTTCACTACACTCTGTCTCTGGCGGAGTCTCTGGGTATTACTATCAACTGGGAAAAATCAAATCTTCAGCCCTCAAAACAACTGGAATTCATAGGGGCTATGTTCAACACTCAGCTCAGCCTAATATCTCTTCCTCATCATAGGCTCTTAAGACTGAGAACGCAAGTGCAAGTGATACTTGACCGCAGGAAAGTGTTTGCAAGGGAAGTTCAGCAAGCTCTGGGTTCCATGGCGGCAGCTGTTCCCATTGTTCTGTTGGCCAGACTTCATATGCGCCTGTTACAGTGGCTTCTTCAAACTCAATGGATGCACAGTCATCATCCCTTGAACGCACTAATCCTCATCACCGATCTCTGCAAACAGGATCTCCTCTGGTGGATGAGAATGGACGAAAGTCTTTGGTGTCGCCCCTTTCAACCTCTTCAGCCCAATGCCACGGTGACTACGGAAGCTTCCCTGATAGGGTGGGGGGCCACTTTCCGGGAAAATCTGTTCAAGACATATGGTCTCCTCTAGAAGTCGACTTACATATCAGTGTTCTAGAGCTCAGAGCTGTGTTACTGGTTTTACAAGCTCTCCATCCTCTTCTTCCTCTTGGACCGATTGCAATCCAGTCTGACAACATGTCTGTGGTCTGGTACATCAACAAGCAGGGAGGGACCAGATCTTATCCCCTTTGCCGTGAAGCTATGAGAATTTGGCAGTGGGCGATAGCTTCCAACCGTTTCCTGATTGCTACACACATCCCGTGGAGTTCCAACGTGATTGCGGACAGGCTGAGCAGATGCATCCTGCTTCCTCACAAGTGGTCTCTCAACCTGAGAGTGGCGGAGGAAATTTTCAGCCGCTGGGGCCGGCCTTGCTGTGATCTGTTTGCCTCCCCCTCAAATACAAAGTGCAGCAGCTACTTTGCCCTCTTTTCTCTGCACGGGGAGTCCCCGAGAGATGCTCTGACTCACGATTGGCCCGCGGGTCTCCTGTACGCTTATCCTCCCATCCTCTTGATACCCTTGGTCTTAAGGAAAGCTGCTCGGTTGAGAAGCAGAATGATTCTCATTGCTCCGTTCTGGCCTCGACAGGTTTGGTTCCCCTTCCTTCAGCCACACCTGCTCCGACCTCCTTGGATCCTGGACTTCTGTCAGGATCTCATTTCTCACCCCCAAGGGTTGTCGTCTCCAAATCTGACCACGCTCAAACTGACAGCTTGGTTGCTCCACTTCCATTAGTAGCCAGGCTTGAATCACTCTCTTCTCCAATACGAAATATTATTTTGGCTTCCCATAAACCTTCTACCAGAAAACTTTATAAAGACAAGTGGAAACGCTTTTCTGTGTGGGCACAAGAACTGTCTCTGGATCCTGTCTCTGTTCTAGTAGCTATGATTCTTCAATACCTGACCGATCTTTTACTTAACGGGGCTTCTGCATCCACGATTCGGGTGCATCTAGCTGCCATCTCCAGTTTCCATGATGGTTCAGACGGAATTCCTATTGTATCTTCTCGTCTCTGTAAGACCTACTTGAAGGGGATTTTTCATTCTAGACCTCCCATTAGGCAACCTGTGGAATCATGGAATCTGCCTAGGGTGCTTCAAACTTTGACTCTACCTTCCTTCAAGCCGGCTTCAACCTGTGATGTGAAATTTCTGTCCTGGAAGACCTTGTTTCTGGTGGTGGTTACTTCAGCCAGACGTGTATCAGAGCTGCAATCGTTATGCATTGAGAGTCCTTATTTGATTTTCCATAAGGACAGAGTATCACTTTGCACTAATCCCACTTTCTTACCCAAGGTGGTTTTGGAATTCTCTATTAATCAGTCTATTGAGTTGCCCGTGTTTTCCCTAATTTTACCAACAAAGGGGAATACCGTCTCCATTCCTTGGATGTCCACAGACAGTTACATTTTTATTTGGACAGGACAAAGTAATTTCGTAAGTCAGATCAGCTTTTTGTTGTCTTTGCGGGCTCTAGAATGCGATCTGCAGTGTCTAAGGTTACCTTGTCTAAATGGCTTAGGGATTGCATCTCCTTTCTTTATTCTCTGGAGGAGGAATCAGCTCTTGGTCGCATTAAACCTCATTCCACTAGAGCTGTGGCCGCTTCTGTCTCCTTTCATGCTAGGGCTTCCATGGATGATATTTGTGCAGCCGCCACTTGGGCTAAACCCCATACCTTTATCAAGCATTACAAATTGGATCTGATCTCCAGGGGAAGAGCTGCCTTTGGCTCTGTGGTACTCCAGAATGCTCTTCCATGAGGGCCACCCAGATTCTGTAGTAGCTAGGGACTCGGTCCCATCAGTGAGGAATGGAAGAAGATTAACAACTTCAGATAAAGAAGTTATGTCTTACCATAACGTTCCATCTGAGTTGTTGATCTTCTTCCATTCATCACACCCTCCCACCTTCCCCTGCCAAAGGCTCCTGGCGGTTCCTTGGGTCATTTTGGTGTGTTAGGGTTTTTGCGCAGAGATGGCCTCTGCCTTTATTTCTGTTTCTAATATATGTTTCTACTATATGTTCTGCAAACTCGATCTGAGGTATGGGATGAATGGCATTGTGGGTAGTAGCATGGCTCAAGAGTTTGGTGTACACTAGCTTGGTATTTGGCCGACTCAGTTCCGAGGGTTTGGAACCGTACCCATCAGTGATGAATGGAAGAAGATCAACAACTCAAATGGAACGTTATGGTAAGACATAACTTCTTTTTCTTAAGTGATGGCATAAAAAGCTTCAAAGCCCCTGAAAACAGACATCAATGTCTCCTATGCAGAGAAATACACAACTGCCCTATATAACTACTTAAACAAATGCATTGCCTCGGCTGTAGCAGCCAGGAACAAAACAAAGTCTTCCTGAAAAAACAAGCCACCCTGGTGGACTGTAAGTTTACATAGGTTATATAACAAATGAAAGAAACTGATATCTAAGAATAGGGGGGACAAAATCAACAGTGGAAGAATATCCTCCACAGCTTGAACAAGCAAATCAGATATCTTGTTAGGTCTTCTTAGGCTAACTACTAGACTAAATTGGCATCCCTAGCTAAAGCCAACTACAAGGCATTCTTTAGCTATGTCCAAAACCTAAAGGAGAACGGCCAGCTGTGTGCTGAACTTACAGTGGATGGTACCACTCACACAGAACCTGAGGAAATTGCTAACCTGTTAGCTGACAGACTTGACAATAACTTCACCCCCGTCCCCACCTGTCATACCTCAAAGCATTCCTGACACCAGTCCTCTGCTGAGTATCTCCAAAAAACAGGTCATACAAGCACTCTCAAAGGCCAAAAATACAGCCTCTGTGGGACCAGATAACATCCCAGGCTGTTACTAAACAATCTAAAACAAGACATAGCAGATCCACTTGGCACATTCTTTAACCATAGCCTGAAAATAGACTTGGTCCCAGCAGAGTGGAAAACAGCAACAGTAATCCCCTTACACAAAGGAGGTCCATCAACTGACCCTGGGAACTATCGACCCATAAGTCTAATTAGTCTTATCTGCAAGACCATGGAAAGAATCATCATGGACCATATCCACAACAACATAGGCAACCTTCAAACTCTTGACCCAATTTAGTTTGGCTTAGTCAAGGGCAGATCTTGCTTATTAAATCTGGTGGACTCCTTTGAGAATGTCACTAAAGCCCTGGATGAGGACAAAACAGTACAAACCACTTACCTTGATTTGGCCATGGCTTTTGATACAATCCCCCATTCAGGCATCATAGAGAAACTCTCCTACCTGGGGATAAACCCATACATTACTAGATGGGCAGCAAACTGGCTTACCAACAGGACACACACTATCAAAGTTGGGAAGACCACCTCCACGAGTAGATCAGTTACCAGTGTTATACCACAGGGATCTGTGCTCAGCCCTCTACTGTTTGGAATCTATTTCTCCGAAGTCCAGGCTAAGGTAGATGGCCTGTGGCTTATGAAGTTTGCAGATGACTGCAAACTGGGTGCAATCATACAGTCCCCAAACGATATTAACATATTACAAAATGGGACGAACAGATAAATGACTAGTGCCAAACCCACGGACTAAAACTTAACACAAAAAAATGCTTCATTATCCCCTTTGGCAAAGATGTATCCTCTGCAGATTATGATATAGATAGCACCCCATTAAGCTCAAACTCAGTGGTGCGAGACTTAGGAACACAGGTTGATAGCAATCTAAACTTCAATCACTATGTGTGTTGTAGTGTTAAGAAAAGCATTCTACATTATGCACCTCATAAATAAGGGCATCGCATCCAAGACCAGGGAGGTTTTAGCTCCACTGTACTCAACCCTTATCAGACCACTAATTGAGTACAATGCTGCCTTCTGTATATACCTCACCAGACACCTGCAGCAACTGGAGAGACCACAGAGATTTCTTACCAAGAGAATTCAGGGACTCCAAAGCATGACATACATGGACAGACTGAAAGCCCTGTCACTGTACTCTGTATCATACAGGCTGCTGAGAGGTGACCTGTGCATGGCCTACAGAGCAGTATTGGACCCTGACTTAATGAAATTGCTGCATATCTGAAAATCAAATGGGAAAAGAATAACTACCTCCAGAGATGTCAAGCTAACCTGTGACATTAACGGAGCTTGTTGGAGAGACAGATATATCTCCCAAAGATTACCACTCCTATGGAATAAGCTCCCACTCTATGTGAAACAGAGCTTCTCAATGACCGTTTTCAAGCGCAACCTTGACAACTGATGGATGACCGTAAATTCACTCCAGAGGTGCCACCAATGTCCCTCATGGACAGGAGCAGTGAGTGCTGATCGCAGAATCACTCTGCTAAATATGGTCAATAAGGGTACTCGGAATTTTTTTCCAAGGCTAGACTTGTAAAGGCCCTATGGCCATTAGCCTAGTAACCACCTATGAACCTATGTAATGGAAAATAATTGTTTGATGAGTAAGATTTCGAGGAGAATACAATTAGCTTTGTTAGGATTTAGTACAAGTTGGAAAGATTCAAGATGAGCTTCTATGTAGGTGAAAGCATTTTGAATTATTGTAGGTTGGGCATAGTTTTTGCAGAGCAGAGTATTGTGGAATAACCAGTGTATTGAACTAGTACTGATTGTTTGGCTGATGTGTATAATACTGAAGAGCAGGGGACCAAGAATAGAACCTTGGGAGATGTTGGAAGATACTAATATGTGGGTGGTGAAGGAGCTCTGTCGTTTGACAGTTTGGAATCTGTTTTGTGGATAGCTTTTGAACTATGCTGTGCAGTTGTGAGGTAGTTTAAGAGCTGGGAGTTTTTGTATGTACAGTGTCTGAATTGATATCAAATGCTTAGGCTAGATCAAGGTAGACTGCTCGCACTATTTTGTTTTCATTTCCGTTTTGCTGGATTGAAGAAAATACAGTAGAGCAGAATTGGTCCTACGTGCTGGGTAGAATAGAGTAGACTGTGGTAAGATAATGGTGAAGATGGGACTGAATGCATTTTTCTCAAGTATTTTGGATATAGGAGGAAGTATGGTGATGGACCTGTAAATAGTTCTGCTGAGGATCCACCTTTATGCAGAGGGATAATGTGAGAGTGCTTCCAAAGGGATGGGAAATAGGATTAAGGGTTTGCATCTAGAAATAAAGAGGTTATAGTGCCCCTCTACTCGTCACTCATCAGACCCATCATAGAGTACAATGCCCCATTTGGGATGTACCTCACAAGACACTTCCAACAGCTGGAGAGACCACAAAAGTACCTCACCAAGAGGATTACTGGCCTTAAACATATGTCCTATGCAGCCCGACTGAAAAAACTCCGGCTGTACTCAGTGGCATATCGCGTACTCAGAGGTGATCTCTGCCTGACTTACAAAGCCATGTCCAACTCAGAACTGATAGACATGCTCCACCTAAAGAAATCCAAGCGACTGCGAACGTGCTGTAGTGAGCTAAACCTTGCCATAACAATAAATAGAACGTGTTGGAGGAATAGATTCATAGGTTCATAGGGTGATACTAGGCTATCTGCCCTAGGGCATTTATAAGCCTAGCCAGAGTGTGTTTGGCTTTCGCCACCCTTTTAGATTAGTTGACTATGCCTCTGTATAGTAGGTCACAGAAGATAGCCCTTTTAAGGTTAGTTTACTGTGCCTCTGTCTAGTAGGGACACAGAAGAGATCCCAGGGGTAAACCTACGATCTCCCATCCACTCGTCAAGATTTCTCTTGAAGAGGGTCATTGAGGGGCTCTGCCTAACATGGATTGGGATTTTGTTCCAGAGTGAGGAGAGCCTCTGGGATATGAATCTGTCCCTCCAGCATGTCCTATTTATTTCTGTGCTGAGGTTTAAGTCCCTGGAGCGTGTAGCTCTAAGGGATTTGGATTTCCTGAGGTGGAGCATGTCCATTAATTCTGGTTTGGACATGGCTTTATACGTCAGGCACAGATCTCCTCTGAGTAGGCGGTAAGCAACTGAATAGAGCTGGAGTTTCTTTAGCCTAACTGCGTAGGGCATCTGTTTGAGTCCCTTGATCCTCTTGGTGAGGTACTTTTGGGGTCTTTCCAGTTGCTGCAGGTGTCGGGTAAGGTACATCCCAAATGGGGCATTGTATTCAATTATGGGCTGGATGAGTGATGAGTAGAGGGGCACAATGACCTCTCTTGATCTAGATGTGAACCCTTTCGTGATAAGGTGGGCTATATAGAAGGTCTTTCTAACCACTTTGGCAGCATGATTGTCAAAGGAGAGATTGCTATCTACTTGGGTCCCCAAATCCCTAATTACTTCTTCTGTACTTAATGGATTACCACCTATGTGGTAATTTGTGGGCACTTTGTTTTTCCCAAAGGGGATGACTATGCACTTTTTGTCATTTAGCTTTAGGCCATGGCTCTGGCACCAGTTATCCATCTCTGTGAGACCCTTTTGGAGGATGCTTGTGTCAGTCAGCGAGTCGATTATGGCACCCAGTTTGCAGTCATCTGCGAACTTGGTCAGCCATAGTCCTCCCGTGTTAGCCTGTACCTCAGAGAAATATATACCGAACAAGAGAGGTCCCAGGACTGAGCCTTGTGGGACGCCACTTGTAACTGGTTTAGAGTCTGACATGGCACCTGCAATTCTGACCATGTGGGTTCTATCCCTGAGCCAGTTTGCAATCCATCTTGTGACGTAGGGGTTGATATTTAAGCTGGTGAGCTTATTTATGATGCCCGAGTGGGGTATTGTGTTGAAGGCTTTTGCGAGGTCCAAGTAGGCTGTGTGGACTACCTTCCCTTCATGTATGGCCTTGTGTTTCAAAGAAGTCGACCAGGTTCAAGAGGCAAGATCTGCCCTCAACAAAGCCGAATTAGGTAGGATCCAGTGTTTGGAGGTTCCCACTGTCTTTGTTTATGAGTTCCATGATGATACGCTCCATAGCTTTGCAGACCAGGCTAGTCAGGCTTATAGGGTGATAGTTTCCGGGGTCCGTTGTGGCACCACCTTTGTGGAGTGGGACCACTGTTGCTGTACGCCATTCTTTGGGTACATATCCTGTAGTAAGGCTGAGACTGAACAGTGACTTTATGTGAGGGTTCAGTTCTTCTTGGAGCTCGTGTAAGACGCAGCCCGGGACACCGTCCGGTCCCATTGATGCTGTGTTTTTTGCTTTGGAGAGGGCAGCTCTCACCTGTGCATCTGTGATGTCAGGGAGGCTACACTCTGTTGGGATAGACATTTGCTCTTTTGGGGGAAGGAGGAGAAGTTTGCACTGAACCTGTCTGCCAGGATGTTGGCAATGTCTGTGGGTTCAGTGTATTTTTTGTCATTTTGCACTAACTCAGAGCATATCTGGGAGTTGCCACCCAGGTTCCTGACATAACTAAAGAAGGCCTTGTGATTATCTTTAGTGTCTTGTGCAATTTTTCTTTCGAAGCTGGCCTTAGATGATTTTATGAGGGATCGTAGTTTCTTGCTAGTACTGATCAGAGATGCCTTCCCTTTTTGGGATTTTGCTCTATCATGTAGTAGCTTCCTCCTTCTGTTGTATAGCTTATTTATGGCTGGGGTCCACCAGACAGGTCTCCTGCCTTTGGTGGAGTGAGTCTTGGTTTTATTTGGGATAGCACGATCCATGCATTCCTGTAAGTGTCTGTAGAATGCGTTTGTAAAGGATTCTGCGGTTTGGGCCGTATTTTCCACTGGCCCGGGGGCTTTGAAGGATTCCACCTCAGTTTTGAGAAGTGTGAAGTTTGCTTTTGAGAAGTTCTTCACCGAAATTCCTGTCACAGAGACTCCCCATGCTTTGGAACAAAATTGCAAACTACATTAGGCAGAGCCCCTCACTAACACTCTTCAAGAGAAACCTTGACGAGTGGATGGGTAACAGAAAATACACCCCTGGGATCACTTCATTGGCTCTGCTTGACAGAGGATCAGTTAATTAATCAATGGGGTGGCAAAAGCCGACACACTCTGGCTAGGCTTATAAATGCCCTCAGGCAGATAGCCTAGTACCTACCTATGAACTTATGTTACAGACTTGTTTATGAGGATGGAGATGGGATAAGCTAGAGCATCAGCGGCTGTTTTATAATGTTATCAATGGCTAATTTTGTTTATTTTGCTTTTGTTTACTGAGGTTTGTCTGATTTGGTTTAGTACAAAAATAATTTTTCAGAGGTGGCCCAGGGAGAAAAACTCCAATGTATCACAAACATTTTAAACAGTTAATTCAGTAATTGCATGTAGAGGCACTAAGTAATGTACATTAACAATTACACATACATTTGCTAATTAGATTACATTCATATAAAATAAAGGGAATTATTACAGTATAAAGGATACTTATGCATCTGGTAGATCTTGAACATTGAGCATTTGAAGAGGTGTATTAGTGGGTTTGTATAATGGATAATATATATTGTGATTGAAGTGGGGGGGACTTGTCAGGGCAGGACATGTTAATAATGTAGTTAAGAGGTGGAGTATTAAAGCAGGTTCAGAGACAATTACATAAGGCTATCAAAATGTTTGTATCAGAAGTATAGATGTGGGGGGTGGTGGAAGGGGTAATCAGTGTCACCAAACTATGTATATGGCTCAGAGTTGCTAGTAAAACTATTCAGGCATTAGTGAAGACTGGCTGTAGAGCATGGAATTTTGTGTGAATACAAGTTGTTTGATAATATGGCAAGCTCTAAATTACAGTGGCATTTATCCTGGAGACATACAGTAGCAGATCCATTGATTTGATAGGTGAAATTTTATTTGTGTTTTAAATGAGTTTACATTCTGAATAGATTTCTGTGGCATTGGGATGTGTTTCAATAGTTTAGCTGCACAATCTGAATATAGAGAGTCACCTGTATTATTATATGATTTATGATTTATTTATAGTGATTCCTGACTTTTCTCTAGAGCATAAATTATATTGGAGTTGTAGTTCTGTATTAAGTTGTTAAGGGCTGGCACTGGGCAGGTTTCTGGGTTATAGAGATGTTTGTGTATTGTAGTTATCTGAGAAAGAACTATGTGATGTGGTGTTTTCTGTTATAGTATACTGCAAATCTGTAATAATAAAACACACCACTTCCTAGCACTAATATTTTCGGATTTAGTTTTGTAGAAGTTTCTTTATAGTTGAGATGGGGATATTTTTAAGAATTTATTTTAAGAAAGAAAGTAGATGATGAAGTGGGTTGCTGGGTGGTGTTATGAGAGGTAATAGCAGGTTTGATTTTTGGATTGACAGAAATGATAAAATGTTTGTTAAAATTATTTGGTGTGCTGACTTTGGTATCATCTGGGTTTGGACATGGTTGAACTAGACTGGTTTAAGAAGGCTATTTTCAGAGGGCTAAAATGTTTTGGGATTATTAAGGTGGATTTTCTGGAGGTTGTGGAAGTATTTTTGTCTTGAATTATTTGAGGTTTTGCTTGGTTTCTCAGGTGTCTACTTAAGTTTTTTTTTTTTTTTTTTTGCAGTTTGCTAGTATTCACTGTGCCTTTTAATATTTTCTCAGCACAAGGACTGGGCCTGTTGAGTATGGACTCTAATGTAATGGAGTCCCCTTCAGCCAAAATTGGTCATTCTCATTGTTAAATGTACAAAATATGTCTCATTATTAAAGACTCTGGAGCTCAAAAGAAATTTATAGAAGAATTATGGGCATTATTATTAGGGCTATAAATTGTTCCCAAAATCAGACCATTTGGAGTGAGCAGTTTAACTAACACTCATCTTTCATCCGAGCCATGCTGATTTTCCAGTATCTTCTGACCTAACTGCGTAATGATAAAAAAGCTACATCCTCTGAGTTCAACGTTGAATTATAGACTACAGTAACGCTCCAGAGATTAGTATTTCTCGTAGGATGCCTACCCAGCTTAGCTTTTTGAGCATCACTATGTCAACTCTAACAGACTTGAAATAGTGCTACAGGTGAATTCACTTGAAGGTATCATTGGCATTAAGTGAAACAAACTTAAAAGTGAAACAGTAGTCAGTGCAGTAAAAGCAGTAAAAATACATAACAGTAGACTAGCAGGGAATGACGCCAAAGGTAGGCAACCCAGCAGTGAGTTGTATAAGTGCAAAAAGCTAGTTAACCCCAAAGAGGAAAGAAAGGGTATGTTACCTTGTAACTAATTCCTTAGTAGGAGCTAGTCTTATCAAGTGCCTCATACCTAATAGAATAGAAGATGAAATTGTATCTGGAAGTGCTTAGAGTAATAGGCTGATAGTGCCATGATACCGTGCTTTGTACAGTTAATCTGATCCCTAATGAAAAAAGAGGCTTGATAATAGAATCTCTTCCTCCTTACTTCTCTGTTTTGTGTTGTGCAGATAAGCAGAATTGTCCAAATTTATCTCTCGTATGTTTTGAAGACATGGGCAGTGGTCCATTGCTAGCAGAGTACAGAGCTGACCCATGCACCAGTCCATTATTTATAGCATGGAAGAAGTTCCTGTCAAAAATGGAATCTGCCAAAGAGGAGAGCAGTCACAGGAATGTCCCAGAGAAAAACAGCAGGAAAAGATAGCAATTGTTCCTCTTCTTACCAGAAGTATTTAACAAGAACAATTCCAGTCCAGTTCAGGTAGGCAGGTCCCAGAGCTTACTTCAGGAACAATTATGCAGGGAACATAACTCACAGAGCTTTGTGTAATTCTGTGCTTTTATATTATTTGAATAACTGAAGGACCTAACAAGTGTATTTACATGTAGATTTAGAAGGATCTGAACCTCCATTTTCTTGGTCATAAATCTGCTTATATTACCTAAACACTGCACTTCCATTTCTTTGATGGATTGATTTGATTCAGTAATTTATTTGTTCACAAGGTAAGTGGACTGGTTCAAATACACTTTTTATGCATGACCCAAGCTACAATGTAGACAAAATTAGGTATATTTGTTACGTAAAATTAGGTACATACATGTAAATGCAGATGCATTACAAGACATGTAATTGTGTAGATACAGCATAGCAATAAATACGTAATGTTATCGAAAATAATAAATAGAACACTGAGCACATTGCACATACAGCATATAGACTGTTATTGCTTACTATGTGAACATCAAAAAAAAAAAATACAGAGTACATTGTGTATGCAGAAGATTTTTTCATAAGTATAAAAGTTTAAAACTTAATCAGAGGTACAGTGAATATATTATCTGTAATAACTGCAAGTGCAAAAGATGTTTTACAAAACTTGGTTTATTTTCAGAACAGAAAGCTGAGGTAGAACTGTATCTTTATTTTATTGTTCATGTAGTTCCTCCATCCATTTCCGGAAGCAGTGAGACAGTAGCTGTGGTTGTTAATGATCCTGTACGACTGGAATGTGAAGCTCGTGGGATCCCAGCTCCCAGCCTAACTTGGCTTAAGGATGGTAGCCCAGTTTCAAGCTTCTCAGATGGACTTCAGGTATAATTTCAAGTTTAAATAGTTTGATAACAATATATTGAATGTAGTCTCGCTTCAGTGACATTTAATCACAAACGTGTAAGAGTAACAATTGCTACTCTGAATTTAAGGAGTGATTTCTAGATAACTTCAAATCCACATAATACAGTTATGAGCTAAATACTGTCACAGGTGCTCTTGGTATTCAAATTTGAATTTCTTATTTGACTGATTTAAGTTACATTCACCAAACTGCCTCTTACCTCAAATCCTTCACATTTCCTGCACCGTTATCAAATCTGTTTGAATGGTAATCTCAAGCTTCCATCCCAGCAAATGTTGTTGTCAGCCTTCCATCCAAAAAGATGGTTAGCAGACTGGATTAGTAGTGCAGAGGGATAAAGCCTGGTCTAAGATCCGAGCATCCTGAGTTTGTATAGCTCAGATGCTGGAATAGGTGAGCAGGGAAGGATAGGAGTTGAGCGGCTGTTACTATGTCATCCATCCCCATAGAAAAGAGAGGTAGGATGTTCATCGTGTTACACTGCTGCAGTCATCACACTTGGGTTATCTGCCGTCAGGCGGTCCCGCAGTCAGCCCGAGTTCCAAAGTCTTGGTCCAGCATCGGTTGCTGTTGCTTCTTCCCTGACGTCAGTGCAACAGGGGTATAAAAGAGGCAACCGACGCCATTTTCTTCAGTCTTTCTTGCTGCGCGGTGCCCGAAGCAGAAGCAGTTAGCAAGTGCCGGTCGGCCGACTCCTGAGATTTTCAAATCGAATTTCAGACCGAAGTCTTCAATAAAGCTAAGTACCCCGTTGGGGAACCTTTTCTTGCCTCAGTCCGATGTCAGAAAAAGTTAATAATTGCATTTCTTGTGGGAAGCAAATACCTCATAAGGATTTTCACTCTTATTGTATCCCTTGCCTAGGCCCAGACCACGACGTCACAGGTTGTCAGTTTTGTGCTAGGTTTAACAAAAGAACTATTAAACGTCGGTTTGATTTCGCCCGACATTATTTTGGTAGAAAATTTAATTATACCATGCCGTCAGAGCAACCGACGACCGGGATGCATAAAAAGCGCAAAGATAAGGACAGGCAGCCGAGACCCAAACCAGACACCGAGGCCTCTGCTAGGCCAGTCACCGGTTCTCCAGTTTTCAGTGAGGTGCCTACGCAGCCCCTGACGACCATTGATTTAGAACCCCAGCCTGCATCCGACTCCCAGGCGGAGATTACAGGGCCTCCAGAGCCTTTATCTTTAGGCCCTTCTGACTCCATGGCTGAAGGGGATTCCTGTGCAGTTGAAAGGCCGTCAGTTGCTGAAGGTGTCTTCAGACCGACTACTCTTACTATTAAATCCCATGCAAAACTGAAAAAGTGAGGAAGCCTGTACAGCAGTCTCCAGTGCAAGGCCCCATGCTTAAGAAACAGAATCTTAAGATGGCCGAAGACTTAATTACAGTAATCAGGGGTTCCCATCCCCCACCTGACAAAAGGCCTAGACAGGAGGAGGACTACACTTCCTCTGACCAGGTTTCCATTTCCTCAGATTCTTCTGAGGAACAGGAGCACTCTTTTCCCCCTTATGAAGACTCTGATGCTGAAGAGTCTATTCCTTCAGCATCTCCTCCAGAAGACTACTCTTTTGGGGAAACTTTACATACCATGAGGGAACATTTCCACTGGGAAGGCCAGGATTACTCTGATTCTAAGAAAAGGCTCCAAGAGTTCCTCTGACTACCCCAGCACAGACCCCTTGCTATTCCACCTGTGTTAGACATTGTGGATGATGTTTATTCAGAATCTAGCCTTAAACCAGATTCATTACCTCCTGCCCCAGCCAAACCAGTCAGATACTACAGAGTCCCTGACTCACATAAATTCCTATATAAAAGTCCTGTTGCTGATCCAGAAACCATTTCCCAGGGTCCCAAAGGGGTTAAGGCCTCTATTGCTAAAAATCCTGTACCGTATGAAAGGGATTCTAGAGCACTAGACAGATGGGGAAAGAAAGTATATACCTCAGCTACTCTAGCTATGAGGGCCTTAAATTGCCAGTTTCACATGCTGAAATATCAACAATATTTGATGTCTCAAAACAAAAAATGAGCACATATACAGAGCAGCCTGATTACAAGGAAATGCAAGATTTGTTGCATGCAGCAGAACAAGTGGGAAAACATACTTTGCAATGTGGATTTGATTCATTGGAAGCTTCTTGCAGAGCAGCTGTAACAGGGTCAGTCATTCGTAGGCATGCTTGGTTAAAAGAACAAACTTTACTTGATGTTAAAGCAAAGTTATTGGATGCACCCTTACAGCAGGATGTTTTATTTGGTGTGAAAGCAGAAGAGGTTTAAAAGAAAATGGAGGATAAAGCAAAATCTATGCAGACAGTCAAGGATTTTTTACAGATTCAACCCCCTCGTTTCAGCAGAAATTGGCCAACCAAAAACTGGTCCTTTCCAACTTCTGACAGACAACAGAGGGGCAAATACAGACGCCTAAGGGGCAGAGGTCAGCCACAAGGCTCTTACAAGCCACGGCAATGGGGTGCCACAACCCAGAAAGGAGGAGAGGACAGGTCTCAAACTATCAGAAGACAAACACAATGACTTACCCCTCAGACTGCCAAGCAAATCACTCTTGGCAGCTCCCTTGGGAGGAAAAGTTGCACTTTTTGCAGACAATTGGCACATCATCACAAAAGACAAATGGGTCCTAAATATTGTAACTCAAGGATACAGGTTCCACTTTCACAGTTTACCAAGGATAAAAGGAATGCCAAACCTGCCATCAAATCAATGGGCAGAGGCTCAAAGACAAATTACAGCACTCATGGACATGAGAGCCATTCAACAGGTTCCTACACAGGAGCAAGGACAAGGATTTTACTCAAGACTCTTTCTGGTTCCCCGAAAGGACACAGCCTGGAGACACATTCTGGACCTTTCAATTCTAAACACATACCTGGAAGTACCCAAATTCAAGATGCTCACACTACAGCAGCAGCTTCTTCCCATGCTGGGCAAGAAGGCTTGGCTAGTAACGTTGGACCTCAAGGAGGCATACCTGCATGTCCCTATCAGACAAAATTGCATTAGATACCTCCAATTTATAGCAGGTACAACTCATTACCAATTCTCTGCACTGCCCTTTGGCTTATCTACTGCGCCCAGGGTCTTCACAAAATGCCTGGCACCAGTAATTGCATACTGCAGACGAAGAGGAATCCAAATATATCCATGCCTGGACGACTGCCTTATTCAAGCAGACAGCAAGGACATTCTTTTAAAACATATGGCGTTTGTAAAAAACTTACTAAGTTGCCTAGGGTACACAGTAAACGAAAAGAAGTCAAAACTAGTGCCCTCACAAGACATAATATTCCTGGGTGCCAGCTTAAATACAACGGCCCAGATGGCTTATCTCACGCCAGACAAGCAAGGACAACTGACTCAGTACTTCAAAATGATGGCAACAAAGACCCAACTCCCTGCAAGAAAATTCTGCAGGCCTTGGGATTCATGGCATCTTGCATACTACTAATACCATATGCCAAACTGTATATGAGGAAATTACAATGGTACCTGAAAAGCGTATGGACTCAACACAGCCACAGCTTGGAAACAATAATACCACTAATTCCCTGCCTTCAACAGGAGTTTCTATGGTGGGCTCAGGCATGTCACCTCAACAAGGGTCAGCCTTTCACCTTGCCCACAGCTAGGCAAACAATGACAACAGATGCATCGGATTACGCCTGGGGAGCACACATGGCAGGACAGTGTATTCAGGGCAAATGGACTGCAGATCAAATGCACCTCCACATCAATCAAAAAGAGATGCTAGCTGTACAAAATGCCCTAACAGCTTTCAAGGACCTCCTACATCCAGGACAACTTCTAATAAAGACGGACAACACCACAGTGATGTGGTACATAAACAAACAAGGGGGCACACATTCCTACCCCCTATGCAGGCAAGCAATGACCTTGTGGAACACAGCACTGACCTACCAAGTTCAACTACAGGCACAATTCCTGCCAGGAAAGAAGAATACATTGGCAGACGAACTAAGCAGAAATATCATGGATCCGCACGAGTGGAAACTAGACCCACAAGTATTCACAATGATAACTCAAAAATGGAGTAGCCCAGACCTAGATCTGTTTGCCTCCCCCCAAAACTACCAACTGTGAAAGTTTTGCACAAGGACATACCACACACTAGCTTGGAAACTGGACGCCCTCTCATTCAGTTGGAAACCACTAACAGTGTATGCCTTTCCTCCACTGCCTCTTCTGGCAAAGGTGCTGCTAAAAGCCAGATAAATTTGGCTGCATGGCAGATTATCTAAACAACCAGTCAACACTTCTCTCTACAGCTGTTATGGATGTCATTCTGGAGGCCAGGAGACCCAGCACCAGGAAAGCCTACTCAGACAAATGGAAAAGATTCTGCGCCTGGAACCAGGCTAAAGGCCAAAATCCTCTTGTCCCAAATATTCCTCAGATTCTGCAATATTTAACTGAGATGTTGCACAAAGGCCTTTCCTTTTCATTTATAAAGATCCACGCTTCAACTATTTCAGCTCATTACAACACGGATCCTCCTATTTTTTCACATCCATTATTAAGACAGTACCTCAGAGGGGCTAAGAACATAAGACTGCCCCGAAGAGCACCAACACCAACTTGGGACCTCAATTTTGTTTTGGAAAAACTTACACTACCGCCCTTCGAGCCAGCTTTTTCAGCTGATTTACAGTTTTTATCATGGAAAACTGCCCTGCTGCTGGCAATAACTTCAGCACGAAGAGTCTCAGAGCTACAGGCCCTAATGGCAGTGGAGCCTTTCATCATTTTTCATCAAGACAGAGTCTCTTTACGAACTAACCCTTCCTTTATGCCAAAGGTAGTATCCAGTGTGGCTCTAAACCAAACCATTCATTTACCCACGTTTTATCCAAACCCCTGAGAATAGAGGGGAAAGGCTCCTACACTCTTTGAACATTCACAGGCAATTACGTTTCTACTTGGATAAAACAAAGGTTTTCAGAAAATCTGACCAGCTCTTTGTATCCTATGCTGCAGGATCTCAAGGAAAGCCTATATCAGAACAGACCATTTCAAAATGGATAGGACATTGTATCCGTTTCTGCTACACACACCATGGGAAACCTGTACCTGGTAACATTAGACCTCATTCCACCAGGGCTACAGCAACATCAGCAGCCTTCCTCAGAGGGGTACCAACCAAGGATATTTTGGAAGCTGCAACTTGGAGTTCAGTGCACACCTTCACCAAGCACTACCACTTACCTCTATACTCAAAAACCAGAGCTGGCTTTGCCACTGCAGTTTTGCAGGGCCTACTAGCTTCTCCAAACCCTGTTTAGTACCAACCGCCCAGCCATAGCTTTGGGATTCAACCAGAGTGTGATGACTGCAGCAGTGTAACACGATGAACATAGTACAGTTTTGTACCTACCATAAATGTAGATGTTCGAGTGTTCACACTGCTGCAGTCCAGGTTACCCTCCCACCTTCCCCTCTTCTTACCTGGGTTTTATCGATAGCTGCCTGTTTATACAATCTCTAAGATGTATTTCTATATGGTGTATTTGCTTATAGCTGTAGCTGTTGTTTTCTACTTATGTAATTTACTTAGGATTATGTATTGCCTTCCTATTTGGGGGCACCTGACATCTGGGGCAAGAAAAACTGAAGAAAATAGCGTCGGCTGCCTCTTTTATACCCCTGTCACACTGACGTCAGGGAAGAAGCGACAGCAACCGATGCCGGACCAAGACTTTGGAACTCGGGCCGACTGCGGAACCGCCTGACGGCAGATAACCCAAGTGTGATGTCTGCAGCAGTGTGAACACTCGAACATCTACATTTATGGTAGGTACAAAACTGTACTTTCTGCTGGTTGCCAGCATGTAAGCAGAGGCCTGGCCTGGGTGGGATTGGTGTTCCCAAGCTAGTGAGTGTAGTATTCATTAGAATGGAGATGGGAGCATGATCACTTATGGGAAATATCTGAGGATCTGCAGTGACATTAGTGCTCACATCAGCCACTTGGAACAGGGTAAGGCCTCACAAAGAAATGCCATCATTGCCAGGATGTCAGCAAGACCACAACCTCCATGCTTGCTTACCTGATAGCTCCTCTGATTGTCTCTTACCTTCGTACTGGGAACTTTCCAGTGGCAGCAAAATGAATGCTGGCCTGCAGGCTCAAATGGAAAAGGAACATAGAAAAGGTATATGGTTAGCAGTATTAAATGCAGTTTAATTTCAAAAATAACATGCTTTGTTTATTTGTTAACAAAGATAGAACACTGATCCATGTGGACCTTTTGAGGTTCAGCCTGGGTTAAAAGAAGTTAATATATATGATGAATAAGCAAACAGTCATGGTAGTTTTTTAGTGAGAATAAACAACATGTTATTTGCAGTTTGTCTTAATGTAGTAAGAAGATCAAAAGTCTTAAATGTAGTTTTACTGTTTACAGTATATGCAACAGTTTTAGTTAAAACTGAGGAAAGCAGGTAGGCCAGAGGGAATAATATAAAGAATGGGTACAGACAGGAAAATGATTAGCAGGAAGGAAGGATGAAGGTTAAGAAGGTGGAAGAGAAGGAAGTAATAGAAGAGAGTAAGGGGATATCAGTTGTTTGATATGATCAGGTAAACAGGGAGCTGGTGGGTAAGATTTGATATAGTTTGTATTTTAGGTGATCCCTCATTTTTGTAGAAAATCTGGTTAACTAAGCAGTGATTGAAAGTAAGTTCTTATATTCACAGTCATAGCTATGTGACAGTTGATTCCTTCTCATGGAGTAGTTTTATCAGTATTTAATAAATGGTAATTGTGAGGTGATTCAGCCCCCTCCCCTTAATTATATATTACTAAATCCTCATCTGAAGACCAGACTTCTCTGGTACATACAATCTAACTACTAGACTGTCTAGTGGAAATTTCAGAAGTACTTTACACCATAAGGTATGATTTCACTAGCACCACCTATAAGAACATGTGGATTATACCATGACCCCCATTAATATTCCAAAACGTGCACGCTGATTGGTCAGCGTGCATGTTGTAAATTGACTTGTACTAATGGAAAGGTCTGGTCACCCGGACTTTTTCCATTTGTATAAGTCTTTCTTAAAACACTGTCTCGCTATGTTAAAGGAGTTTAACATAGCGAGATAGATTTAAAAAAAGCAACGGAGATCTCCGTTGCTTTTTTTAAAGCTGTCTCTCTATGTTAAACTCCTTTAACATAGCGAGACAGTGTGTAAAAAGCAACAGAGATCTTGCTTTCTCCGTTGCTTTTTTTTTAAACCTGTCTCACTATGTTAAATGGGTTTAACATAGCGAGACAGCTTTAAAATAAGCAACGGAAATCTCCGTTGCTTATTTTAAAGCTGTCTCGTTATGTTAAACCCATTTAACATAGCAAAACTATTTGTAAAAAGCAACGGAAATCTTGCTTTCTCCGTTGCTTTTTTCAAAACTGTCTCGCTATGTTAAATGGGTTTAACATAGCGAGACAGCTTTAAAATAAGCAATGGAGATTCTCCGTTGCTTTTTTTAAAGCTGTCTCACTATGTTAAACCCATTTAACTTAGCGAAACAGTAAAAAGCAATGGAGATCTTGTTTTCTCCGTTGCTTTTGCCCACAGCTCTGATGTACTGCGTAGACATATGCATGCGCAGTACGTCAGAACTGCCGCAGAATACCAGACAGCTGCGGAAGGGCAGCAAAGAGGCATTATACAATGCCATTATTTAAGAAAAGTAATTATTTTTTTTCTTAAATAATGTCATTATAATAATAACGCCTGGTGTGGGTAATGCTGATTTACCCACCGTTGGCTTTGTTTGGCCACTCGGGCTTCGCCCTCGTGACCAAACCATGCCAACCGTGGGTAAATCCAGCATTACCCACACCCAGGCGTGGGTTATTGCTATAATATATTACTTATTCAGACTGTAAAGTTCCTAGTGCCCCCCCCACCCTTAGTCTTCATGCTTACCGTAGTTCAGACTGTTCTTTGATGCAGGCCTCAGTTATTCCACCATAAAGGCTCATGTTGTAATCCCTTTGATCTTCCATAAGTTGGTGGAAGGCAGAATTTCAGTTTCGAAGCAGCTGATGAAGCCTTGTTTAAAGGAAACTCTTGACCTTGGGATCCCCTGTGAAGAGCATGTCTTCACCATGAATGTTAATTCCAGTGTTAACAAGATTTTCCATCTGCCTTTGAGCTAACTATGTTTGTGAACTTGAACATTATTTTTGAAAATAATGTTTCTGCTGGATCTAACCTTCACTACTCTAAATCTCTGTGCATGAAGTTACATAACTCTCAGTGCTTGTTAAAAAGAATAATAATTATTGTAAATTATAAAAGTATACATTCAGAACATTATCTGAAGCCATCTGAAGCGACCTAATTGTAACTTCAAAGTACAGAGTTTAGAAATGTCTTTCCAATCAGAATTACACTAAACTAAAGCTTTCTGCACTAATAATGATACAAACAACTTAACTCACTGTAAACTGTACTTGTGCTTAAAATGCAAATATTGGAAACTGCTACTCTCTACAAGCTATGAATATATTTTTTTCTGTTGTATAAACTGTCAGATTGAAATGTACTGCTGGGAGGCCTGATTTTTGTTTATTTATTTCAATTTGATAACTATGTAAGTAAAATGGTTGGCAGACCCTTTCTGCCACGAACTGGGCACTATAGTGCAAGACACATACACGGCATACAGTAATAAACTAAAGACAATTCATTTATACGCTATTTACAATTATAAATGCAAGTGATATTATTATGTGCAGTATGTACAACTAAAGAATGCATTCAACTGGTGGTCATTTGTTAAAAGTATATCTTTACAAGAAAAATGTAGCTACAGCATGAGATGCAAGGACTAACCATTGTCACTGAAGCAAGAGCATCTGGTGTCCTTAAACAGTTGATGCTCAACTAACACATTGACTTACTGGAATTCAGGTAGTAGTACCCTGCTACCCTGCACTGGAAGTCTACCAAAGCTCAGAGCCCCTCCCACCGCCTGTCTATGGGTGTGATGGACCAATCACCTGGCAGTACAGGGAGTGGCTTGCAGATCTACAAAGAGGACCTATTCTGTTTTGTAGTGCCATTTAAAACAGAGTGAGAAGGTCACACTGAAAAAACAATCAGTAAAATCTAAATGAAATCTCCAGCCAAGCTAGAACTTCCAATGAGTGACCTTCCAAACCTCCCGTGACAGAGGCACATGGGATATATGTAAATGACCCTTATGAACATCAGGTGTTTCAGCTATATGGCGATTCTGATTGCCCATGACTTTTACGTTTGAAGTCATTTTAATGGACAATTTCAGGCCAATAAAGCCAAACCCCACTAGCTATGGATATGCATATTTCGGCCTTGTTATGACCTCATCAGCATAGCCCAAGCAGAGTGTTTGACTAAGCATAAGAAACACAGGGTTGTAGTGCCATAGTACAAGAAGGATCTCTTGGAAGACTGCTCTATACACTGGATCTCTTCAGCTGTTGAGCTCAGATAAGAAACTCTTTGGGGTTTTATTTCCTCACTCTGCTTTTCCATCAGTACTTGGATCATATATTCTACTGCTGTAACTGTTTTTTTTTCTGATTTGGAAACTTTGTGTATGCTAGGTTTTTACTTTGCCTGCACAGTATAAGGCTTATACTATTTATTATAAGCTGAATGTTGTTTTCTGGGAATTTGTATTGATTTAAATGTGTTTTATGGCCATTTGTGAATGTTTAACTGAGTTTTTTGTACTAAGGCTATTTTTCTACAGTTCCTGTCATTACCTTGTGCTTCTTGAGCCATGAAGTAATCTTGCCTGCTGTTTCTGTTGATCAAAAACTTAATTTGGAAGTTTTAACAGGAAAACTTGATGTTATGACAGTTTTTTTTTCCTTTGGTGTTAGGATTATTTGAGGTGATTACAGCATTAAAAGATTGTTTCATTTAAATTGTGATTTTGGCACAATTTTATGTTAAACATTTATGATAATATTTTTCATTTTCTTTTAGAGGATGAAACACCAGATGTGGTGACCTTTCCTGTTTAATTCCAATATTGGAGGATGCTTTTAAGAAAGCTTGTAATTATCCTGTGCTGATTGAGTCTCTGCCTAAAAAAGTGTTTAAAATATTCAGGGTGTGCTCGACCATACCTGGCATCTAAGCCCCCTTGTCTGCAGACTCTTCTTCTGTGTTCCCAGAGACCATTGCAAATAAAAAGACATGTTTATCAAACCCAGTTCCTCAAGATAAACTAGGCAAGTTGCTAGAAAAAAGTTGGCATGGTAGCTTTTAAAGTATTTAACTGCGGATGTTTTATGTATACGTTTGTGTTGATGTATATGTATAGTTCACATGAGCTTGCAGAATGTTACATGGCAAGCAGAAAGCCTATGTGAAACAAATTGTTTCCAGTGTTTCTCAAGAGTCTAAACATGCCTTAAAAGGTACCTTGAAGGGGGCTGATACTGTTTATAGAAATTCTTGGTTGCACAGCAAAACTTTTCTTATGAGTTAAAAAAATGAGGTTGTGGATTCTCCACTTGATTCTGATTGTGTGTTTGGACACCAGCTAGTCATATCCTAAAACACTGGGGTGACAGAGATAAGCTGATGCAAGGGGTGTCAAAAATGTTCCATATTCCCATTTTTTCCCCAATAAGCAAGATAGTTTTTGGTGGTCCAACAAACAGAAGTCCCAGCCAAACAAAAAACAAGACACCAAAAAGAAGTAACAGGATTAGAACTCTGCCCAACTTAACAAGAAGGATTTCATACCCAAAAAGGATAATCACCTTTCCAGTGTATGACTATACAGAGGCTCTGCACTTGTCATTCCCATCCGGGTATCCTGTCTCAAAAGGTAGCTCTCATCAAGGTGGCCTGGCCATCAGTGGTTTCCGACAAATGGATGCTCAACATCATGGGCAGAGGTTATAGGTGACAGTGGAAGGAACATCTGCCTACATTCAGGGGGATTTCCCCCTCACCCACCAGACCAGACTTTGTTATTCATTCCAATATTCTGATACATGCTGGACTCAGGAGTTATAGAGCCAGTTCCTCCCAGGGAGAGAATGAAAAGTGTCTACTCCAGAATTTTCCTGGCCCCCAGAAAAGAGCTGTCTTGTAGACCAGTGTTGGACATATCTTTATCAAGGTCCCCAAGTTCAAGATGCTCACCTTGCAGATAGTGCCTTATCTTCTGCCAGACCACTGCTTTATCGTGACCCTAGACTTGAAGGATGCATGTTATTATATCCCCATTGCTGTTCACTTCAGGAGATATCTGAGATTTGTTGTGTCTGATTCACAATATCCGTTCTCTGCATAGCCCTATAGGGTGTCCACTGCACCTTGAGTGTTTACAAAATGCCTGACTCCAGCAGTAGCTCACTGCTGGACTCTTGGCATTGACATTTTTCCTTACTTGGATGACTTGCTGATCTGTGCAGAGTCTGAATCTAGGTATTTGGAATAGCTGTAAAAGGTCTCTACCTTACTCCCCCATCTAAGGTTCATTTTGATCCTATGGGAGTCATGCCTAACATCCTGTCAAAGACTTGTCTTCCAGGAGTGCTTAACTGACACTGACAAAAGAATAGTCATTCTTCCAGAAGACATGGTATGGTCCTACCAGATGACATTTCAGGAATTCTCCAGCAGAAACACCACCTCAGCAAGACAATTCTTAAAATCTGCAAGACTGATGGCATCCATGATTTTCATGATACCACTGTCCCGTATCCAGATAAAGAAACTTCAGTGGTATGTATGATGTTGTTGGATCCAGTACTTAACATTCTCTGGTAGCCCATTTGCCAGTGCTGGACTTCATCAGATGAGAGTTACAGAGGTGGAGAGGGCAGTTGATTATTAACCCAGGTCTTCCCTTTTCCCACCTGTTCCAGCATAATCTGTCCAGGCAGATTCATCTGACTTTGCTTGGGGAGCTGTGTCAGTGGGAGTGAAAGTACAGGCCACTTCGAGGCCCAAGAATGCACAGAAGCACATCAGAATCAAGGAAACATCAGTGGTGATCCACACCTTGAAATTCCTTCCCCACCCATGGACTGTAGACCTTCTTCTTGTGCTTACA